>NC_089316.1:17285572-17290572 GCF_036669915.1 Pocillopora verrucosa | reverse complement strand
AAGCCCAAAAAACACAAAGGCAGAAAGAGGACTTGGCAAAAGTGCTTGTTATTTGATATGGAAGAGACTGGGAATTTTTATTCCAGTTGGTTCAGGTATGTATACATCATTTTTCATCTTTTTTAACCAAACAGACCAGCTCTAAAATGGCGGTCCAATCTGACACTTCAATTAAAGCACTTTGTAAGCACTTTTCTTTTGACTTTTTCAATAATTAAGTAGCCGTGACGGTCGCAAATTCACTAGCCTTTGTTTATTTACGTGTTTCTTTTCCTTTCCTTATTCTAACATTTTATATTAGTGATTGTAGCAGCAAAAAGGTAAATTTAGAAGCCTTCACCAGACTCCTAAAATTACAGCTTTTTAAAGCAGATTCCCTGATGGCTTATAGATAGTTACAGGGAGACTCAGCCCTTAAAGGGTACCTTTATCAGGCTTCAGGTATATCAAAGGGTAGGGAATTGAAGAGTTGAAGTATAGGAAATGGCAGGAAAATCTATCATTTAAGTTTTTTAAAACAGGTTCCCTTGCTTGTGTAAATTAAGACCGTAGTTGTTCAGAATAGTGATTATATCGTATCAAAAAAAAACCTGCATTTTCCATCGATTCACTCAACAGGTATTTGTCACAACTGCTGGGTTAATCTTGACATGCAGAAAATAGGGGAGCTGCCCACAAAGCTCCCAGAGACCAAGAACCTTTCTTATGAGGAAACTGAGACCATTGAGACTTCTGTAAGTTCTGAACTGGCTCTCAATGGAAATAGTGTTATTAACAATGGCACCAAACAAGGCCCGCGGGGCAAAAAAGATCAAAAAAAAAAATGGACAGGGACCTTATCATCACAAAATCTGCATGAGCGGGCCCCGTTTCCTTACTGCCTTTCCTTGAAATGTAACAAATAGGGATAGAGAGCACAAATTAACCGATTTCGTAGACCTCAGACTGTGTGCTGGTATCCAAGAAAACAATGCCATATGCTTATTTTGTGCCTTCTACGTCAGTTTTTCCTGAGTTCTGCAGATAATGAAGAGGTTTAATACCCCGTGCATTTTATGTCGCCCTTGCGTTTGCACACAGTTGAAATTTACTCAGCAGATTTTCTATTTTTATTCTCACCAAAATCTGAGAACTTGAAGCAGTGGCAACAAATTAAAGACCACGTAGTCCGTGATGGTAAGCTGAGGCCAAATTGTTCTTTTAAGAATAAAGGGTTCATTTAAAAAAAAATGCATTTTTGCTTCCACTTGCCCCCACCTACACACACACATCCCTCCACCTTATACCACCAGGGATACAAGTTCATGTGATTTTCTCAAGGTTAAGGATATGGTGAATTACGCCCAGAAAAACGTTTCGGGTTTCCAATATACCACTCCGGGTTCCTTTATTACTCGCTTTAAAGTCCGTACTCATTTGCCATAATGAAAGGTATTTTATGTAATAAATTAGGCACATTTTATCATAAATGAAGGCAGCAAAAGAGGTTTTATTTTTACTTTGCTGGTCGCCCTAACCTCCTCACGGGGTCACGCATCCTTACAATGTCCCTGTCCCAGCAAATCCCTGCTGAAGTTTTTGTAGACTCTTATCCTACTCGGGTGTGGTATCACGGAATGGCTCTGTTTTGTCAGATCTGCAAAACAATGGGCCACAAAGCCGCGGATTGTCAACATAACGGGAAATGCAGAGAGTGTGGTGAAGCCAGTCATCTGGCTCGTGCATGTCTGTCCCGCCGGGGTGGGCGCGTTTGGGGGGATGGTCCTATTCTGGCCAACGCTGCCCCCCTGGTGGATGCCGAGTTCTTCCTGCCCATTGTGGCCCCACCAGTTTCGGCCGAGGTCGATGTCCCTGAAGTTACCAAGCCCATAAATAGTATGGATGCCGAAGATAGTCATGTTTCATCTGGGGGGTCTCCCAGCGTGCCCGAGGTCGAAGTGACCCCTGGCCCATCGGGCGTTTCTCTCCTTGCCGCGGTGGAAGGTATGGATGGCGTAGAAAGTGAAAATGAATCAGTTGTAGATAATGTAACACTAGATAATGATGAAAATATAACAGAAGAAAGTAGTAGTAGTATGGAGAACGCAAATGAAATTAATGTAGTCAAAGATAATGTAATTAATGTAGTCAAAGATAATGTAACTAATGTAGTCAAAGAAAAAGGAACTAATGTAGTCAAAGAAAAAGGAACTAATGTAGTCAAAGAAAATGGAATTAACGTAGTCAAAGAAAATGGAATTAATGTAGTCAAAGAAAATGGAATTAATGTAGTCAAAGAAAATGGAATTAATGTAGTCAAAGAAAATGAAATTAATGAAGAGACTAGTGATCTTGGTAGCCAGGAGTCAGGAAGCATGGAATGCAGCGACTCCCCGAACATTTTGAGCTTCTCCTCCTTGTCCTAACCACCTGATTCCCTTGACCAACTGCTGGCAGCGAGTCGTAAGCGCTCTAAACACGCAATGATTCCATCGGCCACCGTGGCTGCGGCCTCCATTGTCAAGAGATCCAAGACAGTCCCTGGCTCTCTCTCTCTCTCTCTCAGCCTCTGGGTCCAAGTTGAATCAAGCTAAGTCTAAGGGTCTTTGGCTGGGGGGCTGGTGTGGCCGCACTGACCCTTGGGCCGCCCTTGAGTGGTCATCTACGAAAATTAAGGTTCTGGGTGTTTTCGTTGGTATTGGGGATTTGGATGGTGATAACTGGTGTCCCTGTATCGAAGCTGTGGACCATGTTCACAAATCGTGTCGTTCTCGTTTTTTGTCCTTTCGTGGTAAAGCCCTGGTCATCAATACTCTAGCCCTCTCTTGGGTGAAGTATGTGGCCTCTTTGATCCACATGCCCGCCTGGGTGGCAAAGGAGCTCTCTTCTCTGGCTTTTTCTTTCTTCTGGTTTGGCAAGCGTGAGCTTGTCTTTTGCTCCGTCGTGATCCAGTCCCCTCTTTGTGGTGGTTTCTCTGTTGTCAATGTGCAGTATAAGGTGTGGGCCCTTCTCGGCCAGTGGGTGAGGAGGCTTGTCTCTGATGATCGCCTTTCCCTTTCCTTGTAACCGGTTTTCCTGCGCGCTGCATGGCCCTAATCTGGGCATTATGCTAAGTACCTGCCAGGAGGGAATGCCAGTGGCCTTTTTTGTTTTTTCTCTTCCTTGTTTGGGGTCGTTTCTTCGCCTGGGCTAGTGCCTTTTGGCGTTGTTCCCTTCAGTTTTGGGCCAGGATTTCCTGGCCTGCGACTGTTCGTGTGTGTGTCACCCATTCCATTTTGGGGCTGGGTTCAGCCTTTTGGGGTGTGGTCCTTGGGGTTTTTTGCCCCTCTTTCCCTTAGTAATAGTGTGCCGGGATTTCCTGGTTTCACTAGTAGTATTGGTTAGCCTGTGCGCTTGTGCATACGTATAGTTGCCCTTTCAATCCTGTAGGATTTTTTGGGGGGCGTGGCCCTTTGGGCCAATCATTTGGGCTCCTGTTCGAGCCTTTTTTCTCCTTTTTCGATTTCAATACGGTGTTCCTATGCGTGAACACCTGTGTTGTCAACGCGCCTGCAGCTGTTGTCGCGCATGAAAACCACGTGTTCTGTCCTTTCTGGAGGAGGTGGTCGATGTCAGTAAACTGTCGGCTGTTCAGTTTGTGGCAAGGGACCTTATCAGGCTTACCTTCAAAGATTCTGCGGATAAAGAATGCCTTGTAAGCCAGGAGTCCATTATGCTTGATAACATCGAATGTGATGTTACCCCCTCTGACCGGCCCAACACCATGGTGTATATGCACCACTACCCGGCAGAGGGGGATGATGCCCTCTTGCTCGTGGAGTTCCGCCGGTATGGTAAAATAGTGTCGGTAAAACATCAACACTTCGCTGGTTGCCCTAACCTCCTCACGGGGTCACGCGTCATTACGATGTCCCTGTCCCAACAAATCCCAGCAGACGTCTTTGTAGACTCTTTTCCTACTTGGGTCTGGTATCACAGTATGGCTCCATACATAGCATGGACGCCGAAGATGTCCCGAAGTGCCACCCCCCAAGATCTGTTGAAAGTGACTTAAGACCAGTGTCATTAACTTCACCAATAGCCAAAGTACTGGAAGGCTTCACAGCTAAGTCCCTGCTCACCTGTGTCTGGAGCAAGTTGAACAGTAAACAGTTTGCTCTCCCAGGAAGATCTACCACGCAGGCATTGGTATATTTACTTCACACAATTTTGGAGACGATTGACCGATTTGAGAGTGTCTTGGAGTATTCAAGTCCTGTAGGGGCTGGCCTCACGCAGTACTTGAGTGATCAAATTGAGTCGGTTCAAAAGAGGGCTCTAAAAATCATTTTCCCATTAATGAGTTGAGGACGCGCTTAAGTAGTCAGGCTTAATTAATCTATGCCAGAGGAGGGAGGATGCGTGCGTCACTTTCCTTAAGCGGAGTTACTACTCTTCTGACCTACTGCGAAATTTAGTACCGCGAAGTCAATTTTGAAGACCATATGCCCTTAGGGCAGGAAGAACTGTGTTTGTACCTACCTCTTCAAGATCTATTAGATTTGGAAATTTTTGTACTATTAAATATCAGAATCATGTGTAATATACTTAACTGCAATTTATCTTATTACTTATAGTATTTAATGTTTACACAATATTTAATATTTATATTTAATTGTTATCTAAAATAGTTCTATGTATGCATAATGTAGAAGTATTTGTAAATTATGACCCACCTTGTAATTCAGTTTCTACTGCAAGAAGGCTGAATAAACGAACGATGAACGATGATGATGAAATTACCAAGCCCTTATATAGTATGGACGCCAAAGATAGTCATGTTTTGTCTGGGGGGTCTCCCAGCGCGCCTGAAGTCAAAGCGACCCCTGGCCCATTGGGCATTTCCCTCCTTGCCGCAGTTGAGGGTATGGATGGCGTCAAAAGTGAAAATGAATCAGTAGTAAATAATGTAACAGTGAATAATAATGAAAATATAACGGAAGAAAGTAGTAGTAGTATGGATAACGCAAATGAAATTAATG
>NC_089316.1:17173072-17280572 GCF_036669915.1 Pocillopora verrucosa | reverse complement strand
TTGGATTAGACGGTTAGTTTGGCAGGCATTGTACCGCCCTCATGGGAGCCTGGCCGTTTGCCTTAAACATAAAAAAACTTACCTGACGCAGGTTTTTGTCCTGCATCTTAGTATCTGCTCCGAATTTGCAGGTTCGGCTCGTGGTGACGGATCTTTTTATTGGAGGGGTGATTTCGCTCTCACGGTTTTTTCCTTTTTGGGCCGGAAATCGTAAGTATTGTCGTGCATTTTTCGCTGTAGTGAGTACCTGCTGGGAGGGAAAACTCAGTGGTTTTTTTGTTTGTCCTTTTCGCGGGATTTTCCTCGCTTGGGCCTTTTCCCTTTGACGTCATGGAGTCGGTGATGAGTCGAACCATTGACGTCAGGTGCCATTTGCTTCCGTCGAACCTGAGGGGTTGGGATGTTGCGAAGCGGTTGGTCAAGTTTTTCAGAGGGGAGGGTTTCGCGGTTGTTTCCGCCCAGCCATTCCCGTCTAGGTGTTTTAGGGTCACTTTTGAGAAGCAAGGGTTAAGGCTGTGTTTGAGGGGCGGGGTGCGATTATCCTTGATGGGGTGGAGTGTGAGGTTGTGTGCCCCCCTCACCAGCGGGTGGATGTTTTAGTTAGCTGGTTTCCTTTCGAGAGGCCTGAAGCGGAGATTTCTAACGCTCTGAAGAAATACGGCGAGGTGAAGCCCGGCTGTTATCAGAAGTGGCCTGATTTGGGTGGCGTTTATACTGGCACTCGGATATTTCCCATGGTTGTTTCCAAGGATATTCCGAGGTTTTTGTATGTAGGCAAGTTCCGTGTGAAAGTGTGGTATCGAGGCCAGCCCGTTAATGTGATGTTTGTCACGTGACGGGTTGCAAGGCCGCGGATTGCCCCTCAAAGGGCAAGTGTTTTGTTTGTAAGAAGGAGGGGCACCTTTCAAGGGATTGTACCCGTCGTGTGAACGTTCCTGTTACTGAAGCTGCTCCCCAGTCCCCTCCTTGTGGGCAGGCCCCTGAGGGGGTTGGTTCTGGTTGTCCCGCTGAGGACCTGCGGGATAATGAGCTTGACCCTGACTCTGAGGGTCAGACATACTTTAGTGATAAATACGATGATAATAGCCTTGCTGTAAGCTGTGATAATGCAAATAATCTATTAGAGCCGGCTCTTAATGTAAATGCTGATAGTGTAAATGCTAGCAATAATATAAATAGTGTCAATAATAACGTAAATGCTGTGGTCCAAAACCCTAAGGGAGACTGTGCTGCCAATAATGTAAACGCTGCTGGTAATTTAATTAGTACTTGTAGTTCGGTAACGCCTGCTAGCAAAGCTTCTTACAGTTCTGTTGTGGCTACTGGGGAGGCTGCTCGCGTTGAGTCGTCTTGCGAGGACTTGTCTTCAGATGAGTCCTCGGGGGTTTCGGACATGGTTTGTGTTTATGTTACCCGGAAACGGGCCGCTTCCGCGGTTTCGTCGGATGAGGCCACCTCCTCCGATTCGGATGCTACGTTGATTCCGCCTTCTCAGGCTCCTAAGTCTGGTAAGAGGGCTGCCTTGAAAGTTCCAGCCCCTTTGGGCTCCAACTCGCTCCTTAGTGGAACTGCTGGCGGGTGTTGGCTGCTATTTCGCGGGGTCCCTCATCTGTCGTGAAAAAATGACCAGTCTTCTCCTTCTTATGGCGTTGTCTGTTCTCTCCCTCAACTGCAATGGAATCAGGGATCAGCCCAAGCGTGCTGGTCTCGTGCAGTGGTTGTGTTCCCTCCCTGTAAGTGTAGACATTGTCTGCCTTCAGGAGACGCATTGTTTGTCTTTGTCGGAGTGTTCTTTGTGGTTCCAGTCTTCCGGTTTCAGTTGTGCCCTCTCTTGTGGCTCGGTACATTCTTGTGGTTGTGTTGTTCTTTTTCGGCCTTCTCTGTCTTTGGTAAATTCATGGGGTGACGACGATGGTCGTTATCTCCAATATGAATTCGCGTTCTGTGGCATATCGTTTCGTGTGTGTTGTATTTATGCGCCTAATCGCAACCCTGCACATGACCAGTTTTTTGATGATCTTCAGGTGAAGGTGGATCCCTCGGTTCCCACCATCCTATCTGGCGACTTCAACGCGGTTTTCGATCGGTCAGTTGACCATTTAGGTTTGGACCCATCTGACCTGTCTCGTGAGAGTTTTTCCTCGCTCCAGGATCTATTTGATGCCTGCTGTACAGCTGACATTTGGAGGTATCTCCATCCCTCTTCATCTTGTTTTTCTTGGACCCGGTGGGATGGCTCCCGTGCCTCCCGTATCGAACTCTGCAGTATTCCTTATGTGTGGGCTTCTTCTGTTCTCTCGTGTGATCTCCTTCCCTGTCCCTTTTCTGACCACTGTGGTCTCCTCACTGTTGTCACGGTCCCGGATGTTGTCCCACCTGGCCCCGGTCTCTGGAAGCTCAATATTTCTATCTTGCAGGAGCAGGCGTATGTCCGTTTAGTTAGTGACTTTTGGGCGTCATGGCGCTCCTCAGTCCTCTGTTTCCCCTCACTGGTGAAATGGTGGGACGAGGGGAAGAGTCGCATTAGGGGGCTCTCTATTCGCTATTGCTGCTCGAGGTCAGCGGCTCGGTCCTGTAATTGGGACCTTCTTGTGCGTCTTGTGGACCATCTGAAGTCTAAAGTTGATGCTGGTTCCATGTCTTGTCTTGGGCCTTATCATTCTGCCCTCTCAGAATTGGCCGTCTTGGACTCTGAGGCTGCTAGGGGCGCTCAGGTTCGGGCTAGCATCAGATGGGTCGAGGATGGTGAGGTTTCGTCTTCTTATTTTTTCCGTCTTGAGAAGAAACGGTTCGCGGATCGCTGGATTTCTGCGCTGAGGGAGAGCAACGGCTCTATTGTCTCCTCTCCTGCTGATTTGTGTCGATTGTTGTCCTCGTTCTACTTAGATCTCTTTACTGCTTCCGACACGGACCCCTGTGCTCAGTTCACCCTCCTGGGGAACTTGTCATCCGTCCTCCCCGGTGATCAGGCGGCTTTGTGTGAGGGTCATCTGTCGGCTATGGAGGTTTCTTCAGCTCTCCTCAGTATGCCCAGGCGCAAGGCCCCTGGGCTGGATGGTCTGCCGGTAGAATTTTATGTTAAGTTCTGGGATGTTCTCGGTCCAGATCTTGTCTCCGTCTTAAATTCTTGTCTCGAATCGCGTTCCCTTGCTCTTTCTCAGCGCAGAGGCATCATCTCATTGTCTTTTAAGAAGGGTGATCGCCTGGAGCCTCGTAACTGGCAGCCGATTACCCTTCTTAATGTCGATTATAAGTTGGCTTCCCGAGTTATTGCTGGGCGGCTATTCAAAGTAATCCATCTTGTTGTTGCTAAGGACCAGACGTGTGGGGTCCCCGGGAGGTTTATTGGCGAAAATGTCGCGCTCCTTCAGGATGTTGTTGACTACGCCTCCTCCTCTGGCGCCTCAGTGGCCATCCTTTCCCTGGATCAGGAGAAGGCCTTTGACCGTGTAGACTGGTCTTTCATGCAGTCCAATCTGTGTACTATGGGCTTTGGCCCCTCTTTCATTACCTGGGTAGACTTGTTCTACCATTGGGTTCAGAGTGTGGTCAATGTTAATGGCTATATGTCATCTTTCTTTGGCATTTCTCGCAGTGTGCGGCAGGGTTGTCCCCTGTCGCCATTGCTCTATGTTTTGGTCTCTGAGGTGCTGGCGGTTAACATTCGATGTAACCCCCGCATTTCTGGTCTCTGTCTTCCTGGGGCGCTTCCGCTTTCTCCAATCTCCCAGTACGCGGACAATACGTCTCTCATCTTAACATCCGATGATGCCATTGTTGCGGTTTTCGAGACGTATGCCCTTTTTGAGCAAGCTTTGGGTTCCAAGTTGAATCAGTCCAAATCTAAAGGGCTCTGGCTGGGTGGCTGGTGTGGTCGGGTGGACCTCCCAGTCACTTTGGACTGGTCGTCCTCTAAGCTCCAGGTCCTTGGCATCTTCATCGGTGTGGGTGATTTGGAGGCTGATAATTGGCACCCCAGGATTGATGCTGTGGAACATGTACTCAATTCCTGGCGTTCTCGCTCTCTTTTGTTTCGTGGCAAGGCCCTGGTTGTTAATGCTCTGGCCCTTTCCCGGGTTTGGTATATGGCGTCCCTCGTTCACATGCCTCCTTGGGTGCTAAGGGAACTTTCCTTTCTTGCTGTTGTTGTCCAACCCTCGTTGTTTGGTGGTTTTTCGGAGGTCGATGTCAAACTTAAAGTCTGGGCTCTTCTCGGTCAATGGGTGAGGAGGTTCGCCTCCTCCTTTTCTGGCTGGGTTTCTTTTATGTGATTTTGGTTTAACTTTCATTTTGGTGCTTCCCCTCTCAACGTTTTTTCCCGGCTGTATTCTTATGACCCCAGGGTCTTGCCACCCTTCTATAGGTCTCTTCTTCATGCTTGGCGCGGTCTGGATGGGTCTTTTTCGGTGTCTCGTGGTGCTCTCGTCAATGGCACATCTTCCGCTCATGTCTGTTCCCCCGTGTTGATCTCGAGTACCAAGGCCTGTTATCTGTTCCTTTTGTGCGAAAGTATGGTCTCTCCACATTGTGTGGAGAACTTTGCTGGGGCCTATGGTGCTCTAGATTGGCTGGCCACTTGGCATTCCCTTTTCTTTTTTGATCTGGATCGTCAGGTGGTCGACCTGAGTTGGAAGGTTGCTCATGGGGTTCTTTATACTGCGCAGCGTCTTGGGTCTTCCGGGTTGCCAGTTCCTCTCTCTTGCTTTTCTGGGGCTCCTGTGGAATCCTTGGAGCATGTTTTCTTTTCGTGTCCTTTGGCTCAGAGTGTTTTGCCTTGGCTTCAATCTTTGCTGTTTGCTTTTTCCCCTATGTGTTGATACTCTAACCCTAAGAAATTGTTACCCTAACCCTAAGAAATGGTTACCCTAACCCCAAAGTCGTTACCTAACCCTAATGTATTTTCCCCAACCCAGTTAACACATTGAGGAGCATCGATTTGAAGCACTATTCCCTAGGGAGGGAAGGGAGGGGTCTCTAGAGACATAACGTGTCCTAAAAACCTATCATACAATGTTTTAGGTCCGTAGGTGTGTGTATCTGGCTTTAAAATCTTACAGTGAGGAGATACCAAACGGGTCAGCCTCTGGGACCGTCTGTGGGACTCGCAAGGGCTTGTGGGGACGACCTGCTACTATCCACCATAAACCGTGGGAAGGATCCCTCGACCACCCCCCTCACCCAGGGCATGCTTCGGCATCGCTTCTCGGCCTTTTGGCTACATCAACCAACAAGTAAGTGCTTTTTATTGTTGCTAAGTGCGATTTTTCTCAGCTTTTTTTTGCTTCGTGAGCGATATAGTTTTCCTTAGAGATATGGATATATGTGATAATGAGATGCCTGTGACTGCTGTTAATGAATTGAATAATGAGATGCCTGTGAGTGCTGTTAATGAATTGCCCGAAACGAGTGCAGATGATATGGAGAATGTTGAAGACCGCCATGTTGTGAACGGGGAATCGTACACGTCACGGGCGGCGAGGACTGTTTCTTACGAGTACCCACCACGACAACAGAGAGCTCTGTATTCCGAAAATGTTATGCCATAGCGGCCAAGAACTGCTTTTTTTACACCGAGCAAGAACACGACGGCCAAGTCGGTCTTTGAAGCTCTTGAGAAAGCCGAAATCGACGCAGCGGAGATCGCATGCTTCCAACGAAAAATTAATGGAGAGGTCACCGTTACCTTCAAATCTATTTCAGCAAAGGAGAAATTCCCCCGCCTTAACTCGCTGCAAGTAGACGCCGAGCATTTTGCTCTTCAAGATGTGGACAAACCGTTGTCCTTTCTCACCATTTACGACGCTCCCTTCGAGCTTTCTGACCTTGCTATCATTAAACACCTCTCGCCATACTGTGAAGTCCTACATTACCGTCGGGGTAAACATTTCTTGGCTCCAAATATTTACAACTGCCTCCGTCACTATCGGGTCAGGATCTCGAAACCGATCGCCAGCTTCCTCCGTTTTAGTAAATTTCAAATCTTTGTTAAACATAATTCTCAAGTCCCTACGTGTCGTAAGTGTAATTGTCCCGGTCATTTTAGTAACGTGTGTCCTAATCGTGTGTCCTGCTCTTCTTCCTGACTCTCTCAACCGTTTCCAGACGTTCCTCTTCTCCTGTTACTGCAAAATCGACGCCTTCTGTTCCTTCTGAACCTGTTCCCGATCCCCCTTCATCGTCACCTGACTCCTTGGATAACGGTATGGACGTCACCGTCGATTTAAAGAGGAAATCGGCAGACACGTCTCCGAAGTGCACAAAGAAAGGGAAGAAAAAACCTGCTCATAAGTGAGTTTAGTTGTCATGCGTGAGTCTTTTTTTCCAAGAGTTTTCTTTTTAAGCTTTTAACTGTTAATGCAAGGGGCTTTGCTAACCCCCTTACTCATAATTCATGAGCGATAGAGTTTTCAGTCAAGAAATAGAAGATGGTCATAGTGAAATGCCTGTGACGATCGCTAATGAGATGCCTGGGGAGAATGAGATTGCTGTGGATAAACTATTCGCGGTTCGGCAAATACCAGATCTATATCAAATATACCTCGCAAATTCCCACTTGCTGAAAGTGCAACCTTCCTGGGCATTTTAGCAATGCATGCCCAAACAAAATCTGCTTCATCTGTGAAAATATCGGCCACGAGGCCCGATATTGTAATCTGCCGACGCTCTGTTGTATATGCAAAGAGGAAGGACATCACGGCATTTGTTGCGACTACTCCTGGTTTTTTCCCTGTACCCGAGGCATTTCTACGGATGAGAATACCGATGTGGCCATTGAATCCTCGGATGATGGAATGAGTGAATACAGCCGAGACGAAGATTACACGTCTCTCGTCTCTGTCCCACCCGCATCGGATGAAACTATCGGACCTGCCGAAATCGAAGAAGCAACAGCTGCTCCAGCTGCTCTCGACCCACCTTCCACTGCTACACTCTTGCCTTCTTCTTCCGACGATTCTCCGTCCCCTAATATTCTAGATTCTCAAGGCCTTTTAATTCCTTCCCCGCCGAAACCGCCTCCCCGTTGAGTGCCTGCCCGTCTTTCTTCTCTTTCTGATTCCCAGAAGAGGGAAACTGTAACAGACTTAAAGAGAAAATCTTCGGATTCCTCGCCGAAACGCGCTAAGAAAGGAAAGAGTAAAGCTAAGAAAGCTCCAAAGTAAGTGTTTTGGTTTTTGAGTGTCTTTTCTGAGCCTTTCAAGCTTCTAACTGTGAATGCAAGGGGTTTTGCTAACTCCCTTACTTACAATCTATTATTCGATTTGATTGAGACCTCCAATTGTGATGTTTGTTTCGTTCAGGAAACTTTAATTAGTTCAGAATCTACCATAAGTCCCTGTCTCGCAGATGGCTGGGCCGAAGTCTTTGGTCTCCGGCCTCTGGTAGACAGGGGGGTGTCATCACTTTGATCTCGTCGAGATGTTCAGACGAAATGGTTTCTTGGAAAAAGGACTCACACGGCCGTATCGTCAGTTTGTTGGTCAGGAGCAACGATGTAGATGTTAATTTAGTTAATATTTACGCTCCCACTAATCTTGCAGAGCAAAAGATTTCCTTTGATTCTCTTCACGATTTTTTTATTCCATCTTCTGCGATCATCATCGGAGATTTTAATTGCTACGATAATGCCTTAGATAAATTTGGTGGAAATGTTTCTATTCATAAAGAATATGAATCGTTGAAAAATGACACCACCGGGATCAAACGCGGCCCGGGTGTTTGGAATTTGAATAATTCTCTGCTGAAAGATAAGGATTTCTGTACGTCTATTGAGAAATTGATTGATTGTCATTTACTTTTTTGACCGTCTTTCGCGAGTCTCCAGGATTGGTGGGAGTTCTTGAAACTGTCCATCAAAGAGGAATCGATCGTCTTCTCTCGCAATAAGCAGAGACGTTTACGTAAAGAACAAGTGTTCCTAACGAATAAATTAATTCGTCTCCGTCGACGTCTAGTTGATGGGGACCACACCGTCTCCGTTTTGATTTCCGATCCAGAAAGTCGATTGAAAGCTCTTCGCGTCAAAGAGATCGAAGGGATCATGATTCGTAGCGGTGCACAATGGCTGGAGGAGGACGAACGGCCCAGGTACTTTTTTAATTTGCAAAAGATTAGAGCTCAGAGATCTCACATCTCTTCAGTTTACGATTTAAATGGCACTGAAGTTTCCTCCCAGGAGGAGATCGAAAAGGCACATGTTGACTTTTATTCGAGGCTCTTTTCCGAGGAGCCAATTGACGCAGCTTTGCAAGATGATCTTTCATCCTCGTTGTCACGTCAACTCTCTTCCAATCAAGCATCGTCTTGCGAAGGCCAGATGACGCTTGACGAAATGACCCTTGCACTAGGAACCATGAACGCTAATAAAGCACTTGGCCCTGACGGCCTTTCTGTGGAATTTTATGGCAAATTTTGGGATCAGCTAGGTCCGTACCTGTGCCGTGTCCTTAATGCTTGCTATCGTGTTGGGGAGATGTGTGAGTCTATGAAGACAAGTAACACGTGCGTCATCTTTAAAAAAGGTGATCACAAAAATTTGAAAAGCTGGCGACCAATTTCTCTTCTGAATGTCGATAATAAAATTTGCTCCACAGTTCTTTCTCTCCGACTATCTAAGGTTTTAGAATTTATCGTTGATCCTGACCAAACCTGTTCCGTGCCCGGACGTAGAATTACATCGAATTTACACGTTCTTAGAGATGTTTTAGATTATATCGATCGCACTACTGAAACCGGCATTTTGATTAGCCTTGATCAAGAGAAAGCCTTTGATCGTGTTAATCGCACCTTTTTGTTAAATTTGTTGTCCCGTTTCGGTTTTGGTCCATCCTTTTGTTTTTGGATCAATACCTTATATAATGGCGCCAATATGCGCATTATTGTGAATGAGTGGCTGTCTGACGCGATACCTTTATCCCGCGGGGTGAGACAGGGAGTTGAAACTCTTGCGTGTAAGATCCGAAATAATCCCAATATCGAAGGCTTTCTCCTTCCGGGCGCACGAGGTTTATGTTACAAAGTTGGTGTGTATGCTGATGATACAACCTGTATTGTAAAGTCCTATTGCTCTCTCTAATGTTTGTTTAGAATGATTAATGTGTATGAGGGTGGATCTGGAGCTCGTCTCAATGTCACAAAAACGGAGGCCATGTGGCTGGGAGCATGGTGTTCTCGCGGCGACCAGCCACTTGGCCTCAAATGGGTGACGAAAATGAAAATTCTAGGTGTTGTTTTTGGACAAGATACCGACACAGATAATTGGCGACCGAAACTCGAGAAATTAGAGAAACATCTCAATCTCTGGAAATCTCGCTCTCTCTCTCTTGTTGGCAAATCGCTTATAATCAATGTTTTGGGAATTAGTAAACTTCTGTATCTTTCTGCCGTTTTGTGTGTCCCTAAATGGGTTATTTCAAAGGTAAACAATCTAGTCTGGCCTTTTCTCTGGGGATCTCGAATTGAAACGGTTAGCCGGATGACTTGCCATCAATCCCTAGGGAAAGGTGGTCTTGGCATTTTGAACTTTCAGACCAAAAGTGACTCTGTTAAGTTAGCTTCCCTTATTTGTAACCTTGAGGATCGTGAATCAAAGTCCTTTTTTCTAACCAAATACTTTCTTGGTTCTCGACTCGCTTCTTGCCGTCCGGAGTGGCGTTCTCTTCGCGATAACTCCACTCCAAGTGCGCAAAATTTGACACCTTATTATGAGAAATGTTTTTCGGTTCTCACCACTCTTCGAAGGATTATTTCCCGCCAAGAGTGGCAGGATTTTGTTTTCTCCTCCAAGAGGTGCTATTCAGCTCTCTTGAGAGAGAATTCTGCTTCACCGATTCTGCACCGTTTCTGGTCTTCCTTCCTCCTGATTGATTTTGATCTCGACCTCTTCTGGGATTATGTGCGGGATGGTTTCTCCGAAAACTATAAGAACGACATCCTCTGGCAAATTGTCCTTCGCGCGGTTAAAGTGCGCGACTCTATGAAAAAATTGGGGGTATATTGATTCTAATAAATGCGCGTCTTGTTCTCGTAAAGAGACAATTGATCATTGTTTTCTGAATTGTGTTCGTGTGAAACGTGTGTGGTCCTTTTTCTCTCCTGTCCTCTCTTCTCTTCTTGGTAATGTGTTTCTACCGTCTTGTACTCGTGTCTTCTTTTTCCGTTAGGCTCCCGTCACCCCTAAAAATGGTCAACTAATTCCTTTTTTAATCAAAACGATCCTGTACGGTATCTGGAAATTTCGTAATAAAGCTACTTTTCATAATGGAAATGATACCCCTGAGGGTATGATCTGTTATATCCTCAGCGATATCAAGAACAGAGTAGCTTGCGATTATTATCGGCTTACTTTCCCCGATTTTAAAAATTGCTGGGAAGCTCCGGGTTTGTGCCGCTTGAACTGCGACTCTTACAAACTGCTGCTGTAAATATTTCTGTAAATAGTTATTTAGGTTAAGTTAGGTTAGTATTCTAATATTAGGTCCTATTGTTTAGTTTTCTTCTATTATTGGCTTTAGTTAATCTTACGATTTATCTAGTATATTAGTTAAGTTTATCAATATTTAGGTCTAATATTTAAGAGATCCTCCCTTTGTAAATATGGACCTGTCATGGACTTTGTTTGGACTTTATTAGTATCTAATTAGTATTTTTCTGGACTTTGGAACATTTTTCGATTAGCTAATATGGACGTTATTAGTATTTAATTAGTTTTTTTTTTCTGGAACTACTTTCGATTAGTAATTAATTAGTAAGGGCCAAGCCCACGTGCGTTCCGCACTTTTATCCTGTACATAATGATTTATTCCAAATAAATCTTTTTTCAAAACTTAAAATCTGTTCTTATCAAGCTCCCCAGACAAGGGAAACTACTTTGGCCTGGTGAGTAAACTATAACTTATGATGGAAGTTGACATGCAAGTGTCAGATTTACAAGATGTAGCGTCACGAGAATACGGGGAGCCTTCTTCCCCGATTGGAACCGGATTTTTACCAGAAAATTTTATCCCGCGCGCTTCGATTGATCCGCCAAGTTAAGCAGCAGCTGCCCGACCACCACTTAATGACAACCAGAATTTTATTCCCGCACATGATAAGGAAAACGACCTCCCCGATCGCCCATGTTCTGCCTTTCTGAACCCACGTGTTTGTTTCACGCCGGATGAGTTTTTTGAGTCTCCAGCTAGCACAAGTGGATCCACAAACGATGTCTTGCATTTAACGCCAATCTAACCTTCCGAGGAGTTTCTCAACGCAATGCTTTTCTCGCTAAAAGTGTCCTACAGATTAATGGCCAACCTTTCGCCATACAAGATATTGACCGCCCGCTAGCCTATCTAGAGATCTTCGATTGCCCATACGAAATGCCTGATTCCACCATAATTAATCGCCTGGGAAAGTACTGCAAAGATATCCAGTGTGATAGTGATTTGCGGTATCATACAAAATGCTGCTCAGATAGTGATAAAATGTACCATATCCTTGCTGGCTCACCTTGTACATAGATACGTTGTGGACTGTGGACTACCCAGTTTTTTTCTTTGAAGCATCATTTGATCTTTTCAATTCCTTATTCGTTATTGCAGGAATTTATATCTTTACAACAGTCAACTTTTACTGAACTCTAAAATTACACCTAAGAGGAAGAGACGTTCCAACTAGAATAATTTTAAACTGAATTTTTTTAAATTTCAATTGTAATAGTATCAGAAGTCAACATTAAAGTGTTCTTCTAAAAACTTCTAACAAAACCCTTAACTCTGAGAAGCCTCATATTACTCGGGCTGTGAATCAAAGTTGGACTCTTCAATTTCCAGCAGTGAGGTTTTCCCACTGGATTAAGAGATCTTTCCTAAGGACAGAATAAGCAACAATCCTGGTGGAGGAGTTCTTATCACTGTCTTAATACTATTCTGGCAACACACCAACCAAACCTTGACAATCAAACAGAAGCCACCTAGGTTAAAATAGTATTTGTCAAGCAAAACCCTCTACATTGAGCATTTATTTCTCGACCACCGGGATGCCAAGAAGGACCTCTTGATGTGCTCAAACTATCTTGGCTCTCTCTTCAATCCAATGGATGCCCACGTGTAGTACTTGCAGGTGATTTCAATGTACCAGATATTATGTGTAACGGTTATCAGTATCTTCAAATCCACAATACACCCTATTCTTGAGTCTTTCTTTAAAAGCTTTCTTAGCTAGAAATCCTAAGGACCACTCCATTGAGGAGAATTGGAAATTCATTAAAGCTGGTCAAATGGAAATGCTAAACAAGAAAGTTCCCAAAAAGAAATTGGGTACATGGAGGGACATCCCATAGCTCACAAGAGATTTAAAGATTGTTCAGGAAGAAGAAAAGACTTTATAATGCCAACAAGAGCTTAAGCAAACCAGATGACAAACAGAAACATCATCAGTTTCAAAAGGATTTAAAAGTGAAGTTACAAGAGGCTCAAGGCTCAAGATGATGAAAACATTGAACACTGATTATGATGACGATGGCCAGTTCCTAGAAATACATGACTACTTCCACTTTGATCTGTTTCTCAGTGAACAACTTTATGACTGGTGAGTAACAGTCAATTTTATTTTGGTCACCCTGCGAATGACACAACTCAATCGTGGCAGCGGTTTTTTGCACCAGCACTCTGTGCACAATAAACTGTAGAGTAATTGTCTAGGCTTTGCTTGTATATAAAGATCACTTAAGTTAAGTAAAGAATTGCAGGCTTAAGACTTAACCTTAGATCATTTAAGTCAAAAACATTCTGGTATATTTTAGAGCAAGACAGAATACAGCACAAATGCAGCATGTTTTTTTTCTATTTTTCCTCCTTATCTATATATATATATATGTATGTGGGAGGTCTGCAAGTCGATTTTCGCGTGGAACAGTGCTCAATACGTTGAAGCAGAGCAGAATAAATATCATAAGAGGAAAAAAGGACGCAACTACATTTCCTGACAAGCCTGTTTCGTGAATCGCTTCACTCTTCAGGGGTTTAATCCCCTGAAGAGTGAAGCGATTCACGAAACAGGCTTGTCAGGAAATGTAGTTGCGTCCTTTTTTCCTCTCATAATATATATATATATATATATATACATATCTCTGTTACCGTTGTCCAAATCTTACCTTTTAGTTCTAAATATTTTTTATTGCTAACACTAATTAGAAATATTTTTTAAACTGCACGTAAGTTTTACCAGCTGTCTTTATATTTAAATTTAGCTGATCTATTTCTGCAGTATCAATAAAGTTATTATCAAATGAAAATCGAGACAAATAATGATAAAACAAATAGTGAAACAAATTGTGAATCAAATAGTTATGATTTAAATAATAGCAATGATAATAATAGCACTGGGCTTAAAAACACTGATGGTGCAGACATCCTGAGTTTCTCCTTCCCTTGACAATTTTTTAATAGCTTCTCATAGGCCTCCTCGGCTGAGGCAGTCCCCCAAATGGGTTGTCATGCCCTCAACCGCCATGAGTGTGACTCAATTAAAGAAAAGAGCTACTTACACCCCCTAAGTGGGAGTCCCAAGGAAAAGGGCACAAGCAAACTCTGTCTCTTCCAAAATTATGTAATAGTGTTCCACTGTTCCTTTATTATCATTGCCATGACAGTTTCACGGATATCCCTCAATATCAACAGCCTTAGGGATAATAATAATCGTATGGCCAATCTACAATGGATAAGTCATCTCTCTCTGGGTTTGGTCTGCATCATGGAGAATTAGGCGACATCATCCGCGACTTTCATGCATGACGCTCTAAATTTAAATCAACCAAGCATTTCATACAGTCCGATAAGAAAAAAAAAAATGGCCTGAAAATGGCTAAAATTGCCCTTGTTTGGCAATCCTGTGAGCTAAATACTTTCGCTTTTGAAAAGTTAGCCTATGGGTTTTGTAGAGTAGACACAGATCTTAAGAATAAAACCTTTTCTGAGATTTTGAACCAAGAGGAACAGGTTGCAATTTTTTCCAAAGGTAGCCTTTTCCTTTGTTTCTATTGCATGGGGAAAGTACCGTGAAAAATGTGAAAAGCTGGAATTTTTTCTCATCAAAGTGTTCTCCATAAAACTTAACATAACGCTTTTGTTGCTTACTATATCAAGCTTGCCTCTGGTCTGCACCCCGGTGGTGGGCATGTCCACCAGGTCCTGTTATCTATACCTTCTTTTGGAGAAAATGGTCCAACCGCACTGCATCTGTAAGTTTTCATTCACTTTTGGCCCGCTCAACTAGCCCGCCATGTGGCGTTCCCGGTCTTTCTTCGACGTCAACCATCAGGTCATGGATCTGAACTAGAAGTTGGCACATGGCGTGTTGTATACGGCACAGCGCCTGGCATCCTTCGGACTGCCAGTTCCCCTTTCTTGTTTCTGCAGTCCATCTGTAGAATCCCTTGACCATCTATTCTTTTACTGTCTGTTAGCTCATAGTGTCCTGTCCTGGTTGCAATCGCTGTTGTTTAGTTTTTCTTTCATGTGTCCTGCTCTTTTGGTGCGTCATGTTCGCTTCGTCTTCAGTTCAGAGGAACTGTGCGTCACCCCCGTGTCTTTGTATACCTTCTAAATCTGTGCAAGTTCTACATCTGGCAGTCCCGAAACGACTTTCATTTTCACCATGTCCCGCCATGCGCCGTGGATGTCATTGCCAAAGTTAAAGCCTGTCTCAAGTCCCATCTCCCTATTTTCTTTAAGCGCTTCCAGTCTTCCCGCCGCCGCCGTTACTTCCATCGTCAGTGGGGCGCCCCTGGTGTCGTCCCCTCTGTAAGTGGTAAAGCTTTGACTATTGTTCTTTAGCTTGTTCTTGGCCGCTTTGCTTGTTTTGTTTTTGTTTGTGTGCCGCCCCTTGACTGGCTAGGGGATTTTATTATTATTTTGTTTTTGTTTGGCATGCCACCCCTTGGCTGGCTAGGGGTTATGACTACTGTTTTGTTTTTTGTTCGCGTGCTGCCCCTTGGCTGGTTAGGGGATATTATTATCATTTTGTTATCATTACCAAGCATGTGTGTTTATTCTTCGGTGTTTGTGTGTTTAATGTTTTGCAAGTTGGGGTTTAATGGTGAACCCTACCTCAAGGCCTTGCACTCCCTGCCTTGGGTTGAATTAGATGGTTAGTTCGGCAGGCATTGCATCGCCCTCACGGGAGCCTGGCCGTTTGCCTTAAACATAAAAAAAACTTACCTGACACAGGCCAACACCCTTGTCTTAGTATCTTGCATGGGATTCGTGTTTTGGACAAGCTGTAGAACGGCCAATTCCCATTAACTGAGCAAGTGTTCTGTACTCTACATTGATAGCCAATTTCCACAGTGTCACAGCCAAACGTTGTTGCAAGGGCACCGCCTTCCAAAAGCATGCATCTTGTTTTACTATGTAATTTTCAAGTTCAGTACACAGCTTGTTAAATGTGTCTTGCCCCATTCGGAAGTGCTCCATCCAATCCTTATCATCCCACTCTCGCTGAATCAAAGTCCACTAATGCTAGCTCCTTGGCTCACTCCAAACTGTTCTCACGACGGTTTGATCGACAACTATCAACAGGAAGGCCAAAACAAAGGTAAGTGCTTGCTAGACCAAAAACTGTCTCACCCGTTGTTGCTGTTTCAGACAGCATATTTTCCTTCTTCTAGCCTTCGAAGCTTCCTTTGCCTTTCTTCTGGCCTCCAGATCAAGTGTTGCAGTGGCAGCTGCTTGATAGAGCGCCATTTTGGTTTCAACTTTAGATTGAGAGGTTACCCTGCCAAGTCTATTTGAATTTTCACAGATGCGAAAGTGGCAAAGTGGTGGGATGGGGGGAAGGGTCTTAGGATCCATCACTGTTGCCAAAAGTCCAGGGTCCAGTCGCATCTCCAGGACCTTCTGGTCCAACTGATTTACCATCTTAAGGCTAAAGTCGATCTTGACTCTTCATCGTGCCTCGGCCCTAGCTAAGTTTGCTGCTATCAATTCCCATGCAGCTAAGGGGGCCCAAGTCTGCTCTCATGCCAAGTGAGTAGAGGAGGGTGAATCATCTTCATTGTACTTTTTGTCTCAAACGGAAGCGTGGTTTGGATAGGTGGATCTCTGCACTGAGGGATAGGGATGACTCTATTATCTCCTCCCCTCGTGACCTTTGTGCTTCTCTGTCGTCTTTTTATTCTGATATTTTCTGTGCTTCCCTGGTTGACCCTCACATCCAGGCTGAACTCCTGGAGAACTTGTCATCCCCTCTCTCTGGTGATCAGTCCTCTCTTTGTGAGGGTCATCTCTCTATGGAAGAGGTTCTGTCTTCTCTCCGTGGGATGGCCAGACCTAAGGCCCCTGGTCTTGATGGCCTTCCCATGGACTTCTATCTTAAGTTTTGGTCTGTTATGGGCTCTGATCTTGTTTCTGTACTTAATTCCTGCCTTAATTCTGGCTGTCTCTATCTTTCTCAGCGCAGTGGTCCACTCTTGCAGTGATGGGTTTTGGCTGGTCCTTTGTGGCTTGGGTGGACCTCTTTTATCATCAGTACAGTCTAGCATTAATGTTAATGGCAACATCTCGCCTTTCTTCATTCTCTTGCATGTGGTCATCCTTGTGGGGCTGGTGTGGCCACTCTGACCCTCCTGTCGTTCTTGACTGGTCGTCTTTCAAAATAAAGGTTCTGGGTGTTTTTGTTGCTATTGGGGATTTGGATGATGACAATTGGCATCCCTGTATCGATGCAGTGGACCATGTTCTCAAATCGTGACATTCTCGTCCTCTGTCCTTCTGTGGCCAGGCCCTGGTCATTCATGCTCTTTCCCTCTCTTGGGTGTGGTATGTGGCCTCTTTGATCCACATGCCTGCCTGGGTGGCAAAGGAGCTCTCTTCTCTGGCTTTTTCTTTCTTCTGGTCTGGCCAGTGTGAGCTTCTTTCTCGCTCTGTCATGATCCAGTCCCCTCTTTTTGGTAGTTTTCTGTTGTCAGTGTTCTTTACAAGGTGTGGGCTCTTCTTGGCCAGTGGGTGAGGAGGTTCGCCTCCTCCTCCCCTGGCTGGTCCTCACTCATGTCTTTTTGGGTTTTGTCTTTTTTTGGTGTTTTGCCGTCTGTTGTCTTTTCCAGGCCTTTTCCACCGTTTTACAGCGCTCTCCTTCTGGCCTAGTGTGGCCTGAACGGTTTGTTTGCCACGTCTTGCAATTCTCTTGTCTTTGGTTCATCCTGTCCCCATGTCGGCTGCCCTGTGACTGACATGTCCACTAAAAGCTGTTATTTGTATCTTCTCTCTAAGAACATGGTTCCACCACATTGCATTGACAAGTTCTTTTGCAGATGAATAATACTATTTTATCATAGAAAGTTTGATAAAAATCTTTCTTCCATCAATGATATCGAAGTTCTGCCTAAACAGCCACAAAAGTGAGGTTTTTTTTTTTTCCATCACCAACGTCTGCCAGGCCAGTCCTGGTGGAACGTTTTTCAGGTAAGTTTTCATAATTTAGAGTACACTTTAAAATAACCATTTTCTATAAACTGTACTTATCAAACGTGTGCAGTATAGCACTTACCCTTTCAACCATGCAGTCACAAAGAAAGCGCGAGAAATTAACTTCCTTGTCAACCCCAGAAGTTGCAATGTTGAAAGACACTCCTCCTTGAAAGTTTGTAACTTGTTTTGATTGGGCCAGACCAAGGGTAATTTCTATCAAATGTTTTGCCACTGCTGAAAATTTATGGAAAGGAATATATAGCCTAGTTTTTTTGTTTTTTTTAAAGAAGTTTACAATTTAGTTCTGAAACCTCAGTAGTTGAATGGAAAACACCCTCATGGGCGTTAAGTTTAAAATACTGCCATACATTTGCACAGGGTCTTGAAAGTACGATCCAGTGCTAAAATAGGAGAAAATGTATAATTGTAACGATTGGTTACACACCCGCCTAGTGCTAAGAACTTGGTTATTGTTGTTGTTGTGTTGCAATTAAATAAAATTAAGGGCAAAATTTCATTTTTCATTTTGAGTATTAATAGCTTCAGAATCTTCAAAATCATCAATTTGGCTGATGTATATCATCCTAATAATAATAATCCTAGATTGGCTTAGATTTATAATCTTGACAAGATGCGGATGTAGCACTTTTCCTTCCTTCACACAATCAGAGCTTGTGAACCTCCCTGACAAACAAGAGAAGGAGAAAGAGTGGAGAAATCTCTTGTCGTAAAGATAAACCGACCTTGGGAAATACATACCAAAACAACAGAGGCAAGTGGTGTTCATAACCGATTTTCATCTTCAGAGCTTCATAGGCTGAGAGCTACGTTCATAGAGATGATCATGACATCTGTACCAATCACAAAGCCCAAGGTCAGAGAAATTCTTTAAAAGGAAGATGAAGGAAAGGAACTCTCACAAAAAGCCTCCTTAGAAATAATTATTGTCTCCAGAGCAGTCATCATCCACCTGAGAGAAGTCAGGGGTTTGAGGTGACATTCATACATTAAAAAACTGAGGCTCTACTAATTCAGTGAGTTAAGCATTTCTTCCTTTCGTGGAAAAAGCATAGACCTGGCCGGATTCTTGGCCTTTTAGATGAGGTTGATTAATTTACTACTCAATCTGACCAATATTTAGGCTTGATTCATATTTTGATAAATATCTCATTACCTCCAATTCAGTACTTCAGTGATTCTTGTGAAAAGTTACCTGTCTTTTTAAGATCATGATTCAATTTATTGTGTCCTGGTTTGCATAAATTTGATTCTCACAGACTGGGGTTTGGCATCTGAATTTAGACCTTCTCGAGGATCCTTCTTTTGTCCAAATGATCTCAGAATACAATCTCTTCCATTCATCAATGGTGGGATTTTGTCAAAGAATCTGTTTGCCATGCAGTAATTGCCTTTAGTAAAAGTAAACAATGTAGATTTACACCTTCAGATGAGACTGGGGTGGTCTTATTTTAAAGACAATTCCAGTCCCAGGGCTTTCACCCCAACCAAGTTCTGCACCTCAATTCTTAAATTTCTGTCTGATTTAATCACAAAAGTTCAATGAGATTCTAGTTTTAATTTTGACTCTCTTTTAACTTTTAAGGTATTTTCCCTCTACATAACTTTATTACTAACAAAATTAGTGAAAGCAATAATAGTAATATTAGTGAAATGCCTCAAAGTGATGTAAGAAATAGTAGTAACAGTAATGAAAAACTTCAAAATAGCAAATGTAAGAATAGTCATCTCAGTGAAAGTAATGACAAAACTAGAGAAAATAGTGATAGACATACAAAGTTTTTCTTCCCCTGTGGAGGCCAAGGATTCTGTAAAAGGATTGGGAATCAATCCAAAAAGATTGGCTTTGTGCAGTGGTTGCCGTCTCTCTGTGAGTGCCGACATTGTCTGCCTCCAAGAGACTCAATATTTTTCATTGAGAACACGGTTGCCTCTAAACAGACATGTGGGGTTCCTTGGCACTTTAATGGTGAAAATGTGGCATCGCTGCATGACCTTGTTGATTACACTAATGAGTTTGGCCTCCCCCTTCACCTTCACATTGAGGACCAGAAAAACAGTGTGTTTAGAGGAACAGCGGGTTAAGAGGAACAGTGGGTTCAGAGGACCAGAGGAACAATAACAATAGAGGACCAGAGGTACACTTGAAAAAGAGGAATTGTGGGTTTAGAGAACCAGAGGTACAGTAGGTACAGAGGACCGGGGGAAGAGTAGGTGGGTTGAGAGGAACAGTATAAAGAAAGAAAACATGATTTAAAGAAACAGGAATTAAATGTAGGTCCATTAAGATAGGCTTGCTTAGAATATTACTGTACTTTTGATTGTAGGATGCTAAACTTGAGCTGAATGAAAAGCCTACTCTTTGGAAGATGGCAACTATTGCAAACCTTATCAGACTTTGTGCTGCAGATCCAAGACAAGAACATAGAGAGTGATCAGTTATCTTGGGTTATGCTGATAAATAGCCCCTCTGGAAAGACCATACGGGCTCTACTTGTCACAAAGTAAACAAGCATTTGGGACTTAAGTTATGGATAAGATCTTGCCTTACTCTTTGGGCAGCAAAGTGTGTCTTTAATACCGTTACTAAGGCAATCCTCTGTTATAACAACACTCCATGGGGTGAACTGTCAGCCACTCCCAGCAAAAAACCCTTCCACAGTTACAAAATCATGCTGTCCGCATTCCTTTAAGGCATGACTTCTCTAAAGACACTTTCAGTGTTTTAGAGTGGGCTGAGTTAGAATGAAATAGAAAAGACACAAATGTGTTTTAGTTTATAAATGCTCAAATTAGCTGGTACCCCAGTATTTATGTCACTACAACTATATAAAATTTTGGATTAAAACTCAATTTTTACCATTTTGTATTTTAACATTGTTACATCCTGTATTTTTTAATTACTTTATTGGATTTTTTAAATTATGATACTATTTGGTCCAGGGCCCCTCTGGATGCCAGCCTTACCGCTGATTGGACCACCCTGGTAAAATAAAGTTTACCTCACCCGTAACAAACTTCTTTGTAGTGTGTAGCCTTTGGGTGAGCAAGAGTCTTACCCTTAATAAATATTTTGGTGGTTAGTTAGCCAAAAAATTTCAATCAAAATAATTTAATCATTTTCATATTTTAAAAAAGACACGTGCATAAACTCATGCTTTCCAGGGGCCATAGCCAGTATGGGGCAAACCGAGGTACTAGTGACATTTTTTCCAACAAACAAATAAATAAAGGAACCAACAATCCCATCCAGGGAAAGTGCCATCTATCTGACAAGACCTGTTTGATTGAAACAGATTTAAAGCGCAACGATACCAGTAGAGAAATATATTCCCTGCTCCTGCCACATAACTGTTCATGTCACTACTGCAGTGAAGAGGGTCCCTTAACTAGAGGACAATAATCGGGAGTTTTAACTGCAAAGAAACTGGTCACCGGATTCATGATTGTCCTTGAACTGCTCTTTGATCTATCCATCGGGGGTCCACACATGACACTTTTAGAAGCCCTTTTCTGTTTGTCAGTGTAAATGTCAAAATAGCTGCACATGGTCCCTCATGGTATGCCGCAGCAGCAAAAACCAAATCTCTGGAAGACAATGAATACACAAAACAAAGATATACAACAAACAATCATGGGGCCCACAACTCGCCACCAATACACTTTCAGCAAAAGGAACTACTGAGAAAGATGACAAAGGTGACACATTAAAGCAAAGAAATCATAATAGGGAGAAGACTGAGATAATAACAGAGAAAAGGAGAAGAATCGCAACTACTAGTGGACATTGTGATCAAAGCCACAAAAAGTTGAGAGAGAGTTCGAAAATATCATCAAAGATAGAGACAGGAGCACAACGTAGAAGAAATTCTCAAATAAATGTGCTACTGATAAGGTGAAAATTACCCTCCCAGCTTCACAAGCCAAAAAGGCAGCTGTTCTGAAAAGCTTAGTGAGTAACCCTAGACCAAGAAAGCAACTGGAAAAGAGGGGAGTGGTTACTACACCAGAGGAACAAAGCGAAGTAACAACACTAAAAGGATTAGCTTTTGGCATTTCCAGCAGACTTGACAAAGTCAAGGCTTCAAGGTCGGTCAAAAGAGAGCAGCATTTACTGCATTTAAATCTTTGGCTTTTAGAGAAAATATTTAGAAGTCCAGAGCTAAAAGATCCTTAAGGTAACTAGTTAACCTTAATGAACAGTGTTAGTAAAGCCATCAAATATCAGGAAAGATACACCCAGCTGGTTTTATACTAAGAGAAGGTTCGGCAAGATGCTATACTGAAGATACCAAATAACTCTTAAACTACTGGGCTTACACAGCAAGTCGTGTCTATCCGTAAGACAAAAACAAACTTAATCATATGATTTGTATCAATACTAGTTTGATATTTCATTTAGCACAAGCAATGTTGTTTATTGCAATGTTCCTGACCTCATAGAATGTCCATGTTCCGTAATTAGCCAGTTTTTTGATGAAATAATAAGTTAATCAAAATTAGGACGTAAACATAGGCAAATTTTTGAAATATTGCCCCTTTTTCCTCCTTTCTTCAACCACACAGTATTTTCCTATAAGAATTCGTATATTTGATTTGAATGTGAAGGTACATAATTGTACTTCTCATTAGTTTGTAACTGTTGCTAGATTGTGATGGTGAGATTTTGAGAATGTTTCCGTGAGCTTTTCAGATATAAATGATGCTGAGATCGAGAAGAGCATGGAATGTGCACAGCCTGATGTGGATAATTCTAAAGGCACCACCTCTCCTCCAATAAGTGACTCTTCCTCTTTGGTCGATAGTAAGTCACATACATCTCAAAAGGCCTCAGAAAATACCGCTGCAGATACTAATGGACTCCATTGGGCTAAGGATTTTGATAGCTTCTATGATGTGCCTACACACCTATCATCTGCATTATTGACATTACCCCTAACCATCTTTGACACCTTAAAGACTGTCCATGCCTGATGGAGAACGACTTTACATTCTTTTTACTATCTGATCAGTTTTGTACATACATTAAGCTAAATAAATACCCACAAAAAAATTCACATTATGGGCACTTCAATAAACCAGAAACACTGCAGTACCTCAGACTTAACCATGGCTGAATTCACAGACAACTCCCTCTTTAGTGCAAATTTCAAAGGTCAAATACAGATCCCAGAGACTACTAACAACCCTCCTACGAGTGTAACTATTACCAGCTTGTCAACTTCCACTGCTTCAAAACAGCCCAGGAATCTTACAGGTCACACCCCCAGGGACATGAAATTAGGGGAGCAGCCGATATTTGGCACTGTTGAACAAATGGGCATCAATGAGTGTAGTGTTACTGTTTTGAGAAAAGAAATGAGTGGTCCTACAAAAAAAGGAGGGTTGTATTGACATTATTTTTTAAATCAAATGCAATAAAGAACACATTATAACCTTGATTGCCCTTCAAATTGTTAGCAACGCAAATGCTGATCAAGATTTTGAGAGTGCTTTGATGCATCTTACTGTTGATGATGTGCCTTTCAAATTATCCGACCTGGCCATGATCAAACACTTGTTGCTTTGGTGTCAAATTGTTTCTTACTCCTGTGGTTATTTTGATCGCCCTTAAAATACTTGAACTGCTTGGAAAAGGCCAGATCCTGATTAAATAATAGATCATAATACAATGTGTAAGGGTGCAACTGCCTTGACCAATGTCAATTGTGTTAACAAAATATGCTCTAATTGTGAGGGCATCAGTCACAAACTCTGGGAATGTATGGGTCTAAAATTTTGCTGTATCTGCAAAGATGATCGTCTTATCAGAAAACATTGCCCTTGCTGTTAGATTTTGGCAGTAGTAGGTCTCTGTCTCATTAACAAAGTGCAGAAATTCAACTCTGAAGGAGACAATGGTTGTAAAACCTCGATCAAAACCATGCTGGCGAGTCTTTTTCAGGTGGGTCCATGACCTTGATATTGATGATGAAGACCCCATTTCCTTCCCAGAAAAGTGCCCTTCTTGTGCCAGCCCTTCCTGCACGTTCTATTGTTATATGAATAGTAAAACCGAAAGAAACTTGTCTCTTTACATTAATTTTTGTTTTGTTTTGTTTTGGTTTCCTTTTTTTCTTTCTTCAACTTTTCATTTTTTAAGTGACTTTTATGTTAATATGAATATATGTTTTGTACCTTTAAATCAAGGGTAGAAAATACTTTGAAGATTAAAGTAAAAACATCCGTTGAAGGAGCAAGGTGTAACACTCAAGTGATTTTTGTATATTCAATTGACCTTGTTGATTTCACCTATGTCATTTCTCTAGCGCAGGTTATTAATAGCAAAATGTAAGTTGCATAAACAGATTTTCCAATTTAGTCTCTTTGAATTCATTCTCAGTTCACTTAAAAATGGGACTGTACTTTCTGTAAATATTTCAAAGTTATTTATTCAAGATTTCTTTAAGCCTAAGATAAGAAGGCATCACAAGCCCCACACCACAATACACAGGTTATTCTATTTAATGTTTTCATTGTGTACTTGTTCTAAGCTTGATGTTAGAGTAAATTCTTGTCTGAAATTTCAATGTTTAGTCTGATATGGCCTCTTGAGAAATTTAAGGATTTAGGTTATAAGAAAACTTTTAAGATGGTGACTACAAATAAATGCTTCCACAGCACATCTCACTCTGTATAAATTAACATATTTGTAAAACAAAGTGACCATATTTGTTTGGAATTTTTCGTTTATAAAGTCTGAATGACTTACATGTATTAAAACTCAACCAGACATCAGTTTAAGAGGACAACAGCTCCCATGTTCAGCTTTCAGTGACCCTGAAAAATGTAAGCAAAAAGTGATTGGATAATCCACCCAAAACACATGCACAAGAGATTTTGGAAGACCTTTTTCCTGGAGAAAATCAGGAATTCATCATATTTGTGATGCAGGTTGTACCTTCAGCAGAGAGGAGATTTCCAGGCAGCTAGAGGCAGATAAGGGCAAGAAAGAAAAGTTGTTCAATCACACATGGTTGTGCAAAGCTGACATTGCCTACTGTGCAGCAAGTGGATACTGGTGGCCTGTGTTTATCAGAGTTAAAGGGGTGTATTACACATCCTATGCACGAAGCACAATGTCCAAGGCTGTCCATAAGTTGCTCAGCAACTTTTGAGCAACTTTTCAGATTTGGAGCAACTTTTAGTCCTTCAAGCAACTTTTCGGATTTCATGCAACGTTTTTCTTTTTTGAATAACTTTCTTGCTTTTTTAAGGCAATTTGTAACAAAAAACCGTTCATACAAGTTCTAATTTAAAGCATCAGTCACTTGTATGCATGATTTTGCATAAAATACCTTTTGTAAACAAAAAATCACTATTCCCCTGGTGGTCTGCTTGTGGTAGCAGCCGAAGGTGGTCAGCAGATATGCTGAAAAATTCAAAATGACGGAGGTGAGTGATTATCCATGCTCGTGCTCGAGTGAAGATGATGAATATTCAGATCCTTTAGAAGTAGCAGCTAGTACTAGATTAAGTACTCAAGAAAAAGCCAGTATCTCTCGGAAAAGAAAAGTGCAGACTAAGAGAAATGTGCGTGGATCAGTTGATCCAAATATGTCCGTGTGGGATAGAGTGAATGAGTTTAAAGACCAGTGCCTAACTACAGTGTTGGGAAATATAAGATATGACGCCTGCAGAGAAACTCTTTCCAAAATAAAGAGTTCTGTCAAGAAACGTGTATCATCCATAAAGCACATCAAAGCGCTGGAGAATATTAAGAAAAGCAAGAAGATCAAAATGTCAAGGATCTTGCAAAAACAAGCGGAGGAGCAAAAGGATCCACATTACCTGAAAACATGAGGCTCTATCGATATGAGCTTGTGGAAGCTCTACTGAAGGCAGGTATTCCCCTTTTAAAAGTCAACAGTTTGCGACCATTTCTTGAAAAATATGGTCATCGCTTAACATCGCCTAAAGGAGATAGACTTTGTGAAATCCGAAATAGCTGCCAACAATGCTTTTTCTGCGATCTTTGATGGGAGCACCAGACTTGGAGAAGCATTGGCAATTATCGTTCGCTTCATTGACAAAGATTGGAATATACAGCAGAGGCTTCTCAAATTAGAAATGCTAGCTAAGAGTATGAATGCAGAAGAGCTTGCTCAAAGGCTGATTCAGTGCCTGGCTGTGGAGTATGGAATGCAAACAAACCATCTTCTACCAGCAATGAGAGATGGTGCAACGGTAAATTAAGCTGGACTGCATCAAGTCATGTTGTTCTTCCCCAATATTCTTAATGTCATCTGTTTCTCACACACAATCGATAATGTTGGGAAACACTTTGAATTTAGTGTCCTATACACACCATGTTTTCTCTCAGTCCAGCTGCTCGGCTGTTGTGGAAGACAAGAACTGGCACAGCAATGTGACTTCATTCCAAAACCAGATTGTGGAGCAAATGGGAAGTCCTCAATCAGGTCATGGAGTTTTTTGGGGATGTTGAGCCCTTTCTAAAAGAAAAGGATAACCTGTCTGTATTGCGCAAAATTCTAATTTCTTTGCGCATTATAATTTGATGACATAACAGATATAATTGTTAAGATTTTCTATCGCTAGACAGTGTTATGGACACCTAGAACCAATGGGTAAATATTTATCTTGATTTCTTTCGATATTATCGATATGAACTGAAACTAATTTGTTAACGCATTACTTTACAGATTTCGAATCTCCGATCCATATCCATAGATTTTTTCATAACCTTCATCCGTTATTTATTGTAATAAAATATCGAGGTTTGGAACTTTTGGTACATTAATGTCCTAACACACCGTCACATTCGAAATCCAGTGAGACGTGAACACAAAAATAATGGATCCAGAAAAAGCGAAAACAGACCGGAAGAATGCCAGAACAATCTTCACAAGGAAAAGGAATGAGCTGCTGAGATCTGTCCGCGACAGAAGAATAGCAGATGTGATTGAAGACGATTATGCTGAGCTCGTCAAAGCATGGAAGGAATTAGAAGGTAAACACAACGCCTATATAGAGCTCCTGAAGGATGACGAGATGAACACAGCAGAAAATTGGCTCGAAGAGCTACAAAACCTATACACGGACGCGAGAAATTTAAAATTTGAATACATAGAAAATGAAACAAGAGCGCGCGCAGAAAAAGAACGCGACGAATCTGCAAGCAAAGAAAAGGAATGCATTCTCAACAAAAGGAACACTGCACGCGCAGTCTTTGATGCCTTATATGGTAATGCTTCCCATACGATGGAAAACGAAAAGGTTACAACGACACACATGAAAAGCTTGCAAAGTCAGCTTGAAGAGGCTTTTGTCGACTGTAAACAAAAACACGAAAAGTTAATTGAGCTCATTGATAAAGACTCAGCAGAACGAGAATTGGGGTGGATTTTTGACGTTCAACAACGCTACAGTGAAATTTCAGAATTAATGGAAACCCGCGTCGATGAAAATGAAAGCAAAACCTTCATCAAATCCAATGACGGAGCAACCCTTAAGCTTACCACTAATGCCATGAAACCTAGCAATATTCACCTTGAGAAGATCAAAATGCCGAGATTTGATGGCGAGTTAAGAGATTACCCCCAATTCAAACGAGACTTCGAGAAACAAGTTATGCCCAATTTGAATATTAATACCGCACCTTATACGCTAAGATCCTGCTTAGGAATGGAACCCCTTGCTCATGTAAAAAGCGTAGACGACGACATCCAAGCAATGTGGGAGCGACTAGACTCCAAATACGGCGATCCTGCTAAAGTCGCTGATGCCATCATCAATTCCATTCAGAATGTTAAATGTATTAAGGAAGGTGAGCACAAAAAGTTCATTCAATTCGTCAATGCCATTGAAGAAGGCTATCGCGATCTATGCAACCTAAAATTGGAGAAAGAGATAACTACAACTAGCTCGATCAGCATCATTGAGAAACGATTACCCCCTGACGTAATGAAAGAATGGGCGAAATTAGTCAGCAACGACACGAGCACCATTGATAAAACTGATAAGTTTCCAAGTCTATTGAGATTTCTACTGAACCTGAAGAGAGCTCTTGAATACCAGAACGCAGAGTTACGCCTGAGCAGTGAAAAAATTAAGGGTTCCGTGAATCATACTGACAAGAAAGATGACAATCCAGTTGAACAACAACGAAATACCAAACAAAACAGGCATGGGAACCAGAGCTGTCCATATCGACATAGCTCCTGATTACAGTACTGACAAATTCTTAATGGTACTAAGAAGATTTGTATCGATCAGAGGATACCCTTCCAAATTGTATTCTGACAATGGCAGCCAATTAGTAGCAGCAAGCGCCGAGCTAAAGAAAGTCATCAACGACTTAGATAAGAAACAGCTATTAGAGTTCGGAGTAATGGAAGGATTTGAATGGAAGTTCTCATCAGCAGATGCCCCCTGGCAAAACGGTGTATCAGAAGCACTTATTAAATCCGTGAAAAAAGCAATCACATTAGCTATTGGTGAAAGCGTTCTAACCTTCTCCGAGTTACAAACCATTTGTTGCGAAGCGGCAAATCTTGTAAATGAACGACCAATCGGCCGACATCCTACATCAACAGATGATACCTATCTTTGTCCCAATGACCTCCTCCTTGGTAGAGCAACATCAAGAGTACCAAGTGGACCTTTCAAAGAGCCGTCCAACCTCAAACAGCGCTTTGAACTTGTACAACAACTAACTGACTCATTTTGGCGGAAATGGACTCGAGACTACTTTCTAAGCTTATTAGTCCAACAAAAATGGCACACGGCCCAGAGAAACCTTGAAATTGATGACATTGTTCTTATCCAAGATTCTAACGCGAAAAGAGGACAATGGAAACTTGGGAAAATATCAAAAGTTTACAAAGGGGAAGACGGGAAGGTCAGACGAGCCCTCATCGAATACAAAAATCCCAAGCCTGGCGAAAAAGTGACCGAATACAAAGGGAAAGGCTTTACAACTATCGAACGACCAGTTAACAAGCTGATAACTATCCTACCTGCATCAGAAGACAAATGAACTATCTCAAAACATTTTGGCAATAATAACTCTGAACTATTATGTTTAATTCTGAAATGATTTTTACCGAAAACTTTAAACAGTCTGTAATTGCCGGCGGGGAGTATATTGCGCAAAATTCTAATTTCTTTGCGCATTATAATTTGATGACATAACAGATATAATTGTTAAGATTTTCTATCGCTAGACAGTGTTATGGACACCTAGAACCAATGGGTAAATATTTATCTTGATTTCTTTCGATATTATCGATATGAACTGAAACTAATTTGTTAACGCATTACTTTACAGATTTCGAATCTCCAATCCATATCCATAGATTTTGTCATAACCTTCATCCGTTATTTATTGTAATAAAATATCGAGGTTTGGAACTTTTGGTACATTAATGTCCTAACACACCGTCACACTGTCTTCTGTTTGCCGTGCAAGCCTGTTGGAGATTTTTGATGATCCGGCTACTGCTAAAGTCTTAGACATTGAGCTCGCTGCTACGATTGATGCAGGCAAGCACTTTGTTCAAGCAACTTATTATCTTGAGGGGGATGGTCCCTTAGTATTTACTTGCTATGAGCGTTTGTTTGCATTAGCACATGCAATAGACATTGACTCTTATCCAAACACTGAGGCCAAAGCTCGCCAACATGCAGGTAGAAATATGGCATTGTACAACCAGTTAGTTGCTCAAGCAAAGGCATGTATCAATCCAGGCTTCCGCTTTTACCAACAGAAATTCAGTGTGCAATTCCATAATATTGTCCGTGCATTTAAGGCTGCACACTTATGCTGCCCAATACAGGTGCAAGCACTACATCCAACTGCTGCATCAGTCCAGGAACTAAAGCAATTTAGTTTCATTACTGATGCAGAAGTTGTACAGCTTGTGGAAGAGCTGCCAAACTATCTGTCCATTGCTGATGGTGCAGCCATTGAAACAGAAGAAGGCAAAGTACAGAGGTGGGCTACACATGCCACTGCTCTCCCAAATTGGTCTGCTGCAGTCAAAAAGATCTTGTTGGTACAGCCTAGTTCAGCATCAGCTGAACGAGTGTTTAGCCTGCCGCAAAATGCATTTAGCAAGCAGCAAGAGGCAGCATTAGAGGAAACAGAGGAAACATTGGTCGTGTTACATTACAATGAAAATAAGCACACAAGAAATCTTGAATTATATGTCTGTAGAGGACTAGCTGGTGGTGCAAAACATTGACCAACAGGGACAGTTCTCTGTACTACATCCACAAAGATGTAAATATTGAAAGACGGTGGTTTTATACCACATACACTCGTGCATGCCAGAGAAACTTTATATATTTAATAAGCATATTAGCAAAGTTTGTTTTGTTCACATATAATCACGTGGTTATTGTAATAGAAAGCCAATACAGAGAATCAGTTTTTTACGACTTGGGTTGAGAGAGACTCAGTCTTACAATATTGACGAGTCAGTATGGTGTAATTATGTATATAATATCTATGCAAAGTGAAATCTATTCATTAAATCTTTATTTAAGTTGTTAATCAATCTCTTACACAAAAAAATTGAAAGCAACTTTTGAGCAACTTTTGGATTTTAGGGCAACTTTTGAGCAACTTTTAGAGAAAATTGAAGCAACTTGTGGACAGCCCTAACAATGTCCACTCTATACAAAATAAACAAGAGAAATTCTTTTCAGAGCCCTCAGTAAAGTTCAAGTCCTCAGCACTTTCAGGGTGTCTCAACATTAGAACACACCATCACATGAATCATGCTTTCCTTCAACAGGTTCTGGCGAGATTATATTTCAGTTCTGACTTCTGTTGGTGGGTTTGGGTTATTTACACCAACATAACCTCCTCAGTTATCAACAGCTGCTGGCTCTCTTTGTTCTTTCACCCAAAAGGCAAGGATGCCCCCTTTACCCTCTCTTATATTGCCAGGTAGATGAGATTTAAGTCAAGCTATCTGACAAGACTCAAGCATTCAGGGAATTCAAATCCCTGACTCTCATAATTAAGTAAGCAATGTGTCTCAATGCACCAATGAAACCACTTAAATATTGGCAAATGATTACTCCATTGTCAAGGCTTTTAACATTGTTATCATTTTGTTAAAAAAAATTAAAAACAGACTAAAAAATGGACTGAAAACTTTCCATTCTTATCTTGTGTTTCTCTCTTTCACTTTTCATCAGTAATCATTACAATAATTGTATTAGTTTTCCCAATAGTAACTGTATTTAACTTCATTGTAATAGTGACACTGTACAGTAAATGTCTTATTATTAATATAATTAAATTGTTTTAGAGCGATTATGTTAATTTTGGTGAAATGCTCACAACAGCAATTGCACAGCTGTTGTTGGCCAAACCTTGTTTCTGTGTAGTAATTTTAATTATGTCTGTAACTTGTTCTTTAAATGTGATTTTTAAAAAAACAAACAAACCAATAATTAACATTTTTGAGTAAGGCTCTGGCTCACAACTAGATCCAAAGAAAACTGAGGGCTTAAGGATTGGCTCACACCTGGATTGCCAACAACCTTAAAATCCTCAGCATTTATCTTGGTAATGCTAACCTTGATCAAGCTAATTAGATGGACTGATTGGCGAAAATCAAATTATTTAAAAACCTGAAAAATTTAAAAACCTTAATCTCTGGTGTTGTCCCACCCATCATTAAAAGGCAAGTCCATGATTCTTAATACTCTTGACACCTTTGGTCTCTAATACATGGTTACCATGGTAACTATGCCCAAATGGGTCTTCACAACGGTCTCTAAAGCAATTTGGAACTTCTTGTGGGGTGGGAAAACTGAATTGGTTTAATGTGATATCTTTCATCACACTTGGAAACAAGGGGGTCTGTGTCATCAACAAATCATGGGCCCTCAAACTCCATTGGGCTCCCCTTGTTGGGGATGCCACTTGCAAAAAAAAAAAAGTAGGTCTGTTTCACCTCATATTGGATCGGCTCTTCTCTGAGCTGTAGAATTAGGTGACTGCCTTATTTGATGATTATTGGCTTAAAATATGTCAGACGATTCGTGTGATTGATGAATCAAATAGTAATATTCATTTTTTTTTGCAAAATATCATATGATATAACAGAAAATGGCTGCATTTTTTAATTACATTACCATTTCTTGTGTTCGTGGACTGTTCATTTGCTTAATTTGGGCACCCAAAATGTACTAGATTGTGTCTAAGAGCACTTAAATTTATAAAATTTAGTTTAAACGTTTGAGAGAAGTTGTTTTTCATAAGTACAGATAGCTTTTTTTGACAAGCTAGAGCCTTGGAATCTTGTAAAATCAAATTCTAGGAGGATACAGCCAATAAAAACCTTAACACTGTTACTTTTGTATCATCAGATTGTGTTTATGATCTAACCCCTGATACAGAGATTCTGAAAACCATCATCTGCCAATGCTTTGACTTTGCACAAATAACTCTTTAAATTAACCCTCTAGTACTACCCACATTGTCTCAAGAAGGAGGATTTATAAATCACTTCTTGGGAAAAGGTGCAACTCAGCAATCCAAACACAAGCAGGGACAATTTATCTCTTCAGTATTTTTCTGCTTAATATTCAGGCTCATATCATGTGATTTTAAATAACCATGGTTTCAGTACAAGAAGAAAGACAATGAAACATCACAGACCCAAAGCTTTTTATAACCAGTCCCAGCCCAAGCACTTGCATATAAATGTACACGAGTCATCCAGGAACTTAAGATCTACTGATGGTGCTCGAGTACAAATCCAACCAAGAGCAACTACTTTTTGAGACCATGCTGCTACTCTTTTAAACAAGCTCTCAACTGATTTCAGAAACAATGTGGAACTTGACATTTTTACCAGAGGTTAAGCACTCTCTGCTTGGCAAAGCTTAAGCCACTAGAATAGGTCAACCTCCTAAATTTGTAAACCAGTTTCTTCCATTTTTATCCATGATGTAATGTGGTATTTAACAATGATACTTTTTAAATTTTCATTTATCCCTCATTTAACCATTTCAATTGATAGATATACGGCTACCCTCTAGAGGTGTTATCAATAAAACACTATTATCATTTCTATACCCATAGAGAAAGTGCCAACTCGTCATTGACGCATGCATATGAAGAATACCACAAATAAGTTGGCTGAGTCCATCACCAAGAACCTCTTGTGGTTTCAGTACCATTTGCAACTAAATTTTCCCTTTTGCAGTAAGCAGCTACAGCTTCACTACTACTTTAAGCCACTAAGGTAATGAATGAAAAGGTTTTTGGCACCTTTTATCTTGTCTACTATAAGATTGTTTACCAAAAAATAAATTTAAGAGACTTCAATACAACTGTGAATTTTCCTTTACAAAAAATTTCAAAGGTGCAAATGTAATTAGCTTCAATAGTCTGTCACTACCTCAATCAAACACCACCACTTTTCCCTTTGCAATCAAAAGCCCACAGTGGAGCAGCAGACAATGATTATTACGATCAAATCAATCCAGGCAATATTTCACATTGAAAGAGCTACTTAACAATTAGAATTTATCAAAGGTTTGCCCTGACCTCAAACAACACACTTAGCCTTGCAACCTTGCAGTTAAAGTCAAGCTTGCTCTTTGAGCCAGTACCTTTGCCATCCCAAATGTCATAGGATTACTAGTCACTACCAGACAAACTACCCACCAGAAAGAAGTCACAGACAACACTTCCTACTTTAAGAAGCCAGATTAAAGACAAGAAACACTGTCATTAAAATCAACCAGCATCCCCAGATAAACATGAACCACTTGATTTTGAAGGTCCAGAAACTCTGCAGCCAAACCCAACCACCACTACTACTATAAAAGAACCAGTGAATACCAAGCCAAGTGTAAACACCACACAAGAAGAAAAGACATCCATGGCTTCAGCAGTTTCTAGTAGGGGAAGAGAAATTAAGAAACCAGCATGCCACACATGGAGTTTGAACCATGTAAGACATGAACAAAGATCACAGGAAAACCCGGTGATCTTAAGCATATTTTTGTTTTGTAATTATTTGTTTAATTTCCATTTTTTTTTAATTCATTGTTTCCTTGCCACTGTATGAAAACAACACCTATAAAATCTACTTTTCACATCTCTGTGAAGACAAAATTGTTTTACGCCAGCCATTTCAGTTTAATTACCACTATCACAACCACTGGTAAACCATACCTTTGCGCGAACGCTTTTTCCGAAATACTTTTTTGTTTTTTTTCCGTTTTCGTACATGTATTTTAGTCAATTCGAAGTTCATGACGCAAGTTACATTTTCCCCAATAACAATAAAATAGGAAAGAAAATCTTGATGTGCGCGAGTTACGAAGGAAAACTTGTCGCAAAATAAAGTTAATGAATTATTCATTACAATTTCCATACAACGTGAACTCCCAAATTCTGGATTTTTTTTCCAGGAGAGTTGTGAAACCATAAAATCAATGTTAAGTTTTATCTGTGTCTTTAACCAGAGGTCTCACATTTAAACCTATTTATGCTCCTTCGCTCTTTGCGTTCATCTCGTGTTCGCGTTTAATGCAGCAAAGTGTGCACAAGCAGGAATGTGACCAATTTAGCTTAAAGGAAATTGAGCTTCATTTGAACGAACGTTTAACGTACCTTATCCTCCTCCTGTTCAGTGTATCTGTGTTCCATATTTTCTACGTCTTTTTGATTTGAGGAGTTTATCTGTAAGACCAACGTTGAAAAGTTTACTTCACGGCGCTCGGTCCTTGTTTTGCAAGTGTGTGTTCAAGCCATGTGTTAAACCACGAGAGCTGGACTGCTCAACGAGGTCCACGACGAAGGGCAAAAATACTAGCAGGTCTTCGGTTTCATGAGTGTTAACCATTCACTCGAAAAAAACAGCTTTTAAAAAGTTGTAGTAGATGGGAAGCAGCAAATCCGTCAACTGGGAGAATGCGGCGTACGCCTCAGTTAAGTTTGCCCAGTTGATAGGTTGTGTCCTCGTGTACCGGTACACAAAGGAACGAAACATTAACGAATGCGTCACAACTCCATGTATGGATATGAAAACAACAGGAATTCCCCCGTGTCCCAGGACAGCCCCCAGTTGATGAGCCTGCTTCGAAATCGACTGCGACCTCGCATTGCCAGAATTGTAACCGAGGAGTACTAGAAACGAGTTTCCGAGAATCATTCGTTGTCAATCCTATTGGTTAGTAGTAAAACCGAGCGAACAGTCGAGGAGTACTATTGACAAGTTTCCGAGTCGTATGGTTTTCGGAAATTGTCGGCTATTACAAGAGTCCATTTACCAACAGTCAAGGTTCTAGAACTAGACACAAACATGTTTAGTCACCTCAAATGTAAAGAATACAGTTGAGAGACCTACGATGGCGAAGGTAAAATGTAATCTTAAATAGTTTTGCCACAAGAATGTATGTTTTGTACTGCATTTGATTCGAGAGATCCTCTAAATCAAAGGTTCCTTAGTCGGGTCATAGAATCTCGGATAGCTAACCTTTTAACTCGCGAGATCTGATCGATAATTCTCTCTTCTTAATCCTGCTCATTTACTCATTAATAAGTTACAAGAAATTGATGTTAGATCAAGAAAACAACTTCTGCCGGATAACTTTGAGTATTCTCATTACCTACTGGCTGGATAATGAATGAATATTGTAGGGAGAGGTTGAAGATTAATCACTTATGGGAGAGGGAGGGTTTCCAAATACTACAGCCAGAGGGACAGCTAATATGTAAAGCCAGCTTAGCCCAATTTTACCAACCATTTGATTGATAGAAAACTTTTCTGCAATTCTCTCCTATCCAAAAGTCAGTTGGAACTGTTTTACACGAAAATTTTGATACTCAGTTGTGATCTTATTCCTCTATGTCAACTTGGGACCATTATGAAATCTGATTTTAGATCTCAAAGCTTTAGATAAAAAATTAAGTGTCATTCTTTCTGACTAGAATGTGATTAACTGGATGTTCTAAATAGGATAGAGAAAATTATTCCAAAAAGGCTTCTGAACAAAGGAATATAGAAACCCATGTTAAACTTTAAACTTAACCTAAGAACTAGCCTTTGAACAACTGGGCCTTGGTCAATAGAATCTTAAAAGGGGGGGAGGGGTGGTCCTGATCCTCTTTCTTGCACAAGTATAAGGAAACTTTGGGTTTTACACACGTAAGAGAAAAATCTTCAAATCTCTTTTCTTCTGTAAAAGTTTTCAGGGAATCTTGTGGAAATGACAGAAAAGGTTTCCAAGTCATGTATATTTCAGGAGGCAGATGACACCTTATGCTGGTTCATAAATGCATTAATTAATTACACTTGCTTTTCTATGAAATTCATGCTTTACATTTTTATTTTGGCCTTAATCATGCATCATGTATAAACCGTTTGCTAGCCTCTTTGAAAATCACCAGTTGGAAGGATACCTTTTATTTTACCTGGCCTTAGCTTACTTTCATTTACAGTTTGATTAATGGGATACTTTTCTACATCTGCCTCTTGTTTACCTCTTCATTGGAATAACTTTTCAGGAATACTTTCATGCTCTGTGGTCTTGTTACTAAGATCAATATGATCCTTGTTAGCTCAGAAAATACAATTGTATGATGAGAAAGTTTTTATATTTTGTATTTGAAAATGAGCTTTGGCTCAAAAAGGTATCACATAACTTTGATTTGTACTTTCTTTTTTTGGAGATCTCTTTACTACTAAAAATTAAACATCTTGTTACAGTATAAGTTATCTGGCAGAAAGAACACAATACTCATTCAAACCCAACTACTTCAAACCAACTTGTAATATTTTAACTAAGCAGCAATTCCTAAAGCTGTACAGTAATTATCCTTAACCCTTTAACTCCCATGAGTGACCAAGACAGAGTTTCTCTGGACAATATCAATTGAGTATCAACCAAATAAGTGATGAAAATATCAGTTTGGGGATAATTAGTTTATACAATGTTAAATTCTTTGAACTAACATTATAAGAATTGTATGGTTGACAGTAGGGAGAATTACAAATTTGATCTGGGAGTTAAAGGGTTAATAAACTTGTTTAAGCACTCTACAGTCTCTATCCCAGCTCACCACTAACAGAAACTCACAGTTTTCTCCAAAGTTTCTTGAATGAACAATCTTGCACAGTAACTCTCTGTCAGTATGGCTTTCCAAGCAGTTGACAATCACAAAATCTACAACTAGTACATGAGTTAATCCTTGTATACATTTACAAAGTATTCTAGAACATTCTCAAAGCTTTCAACACAACTATTTTGGTAGTATTACATCATGATTTATATGGCCTAGTTGAATATTTCTAGAAAGTTCCATAGCATGCATGTCAGCATGACCAGGTATTCAAGAAATTTCTAGAAACTCATCTTTATGGGTATCATCCATAACAATCTTTAAAATGACTTGAATCTAAAAGGCTTTGTAAACTTTAACACCTCAGCCAGTTGTACTGAAATCTGACATGTATTCTGCTTAAGCCTGGACAGAAATTCTTTGAAAGGAACAGTATCACCATGATGTTTTCTTATGATTGAAAATAATGTTGACAAGACTAAACATTACTTAACCCCTTACATCTTAGTACCAGTATACATGTTCTCTCACTGTTCTCCATACATTTCTTAAGGCAAGAAGAATGTGTTTAACAATCAAGAGCTTCTTTTAATTGTAATGAAAGATGAAAGAAAAATGTGCACAATTCCTATATATCAAAGGGTAAATGCACAGCCTTGCTCCTAAGTACTAAGCTGTTTCTCCAGCCTGTAGAGTTAACCCTTTGACCCCTAAGAGTGACTAGCATCTAGTTTCTCTTTACAATATTACCCCTGAAGTACACATTACCAAGGAAGCTCTTAATTGTTACACAAATTTTCATTGTCTGCACATTAGAATATGTCAAGAGAACATATGTGATAACACGCATGATAAGGCAAGTGTGTAGAGGGTTGAGACAGGAGAGAATTAAAATTTTCTTTTAGGGTGATTCTAAGGAATTGTTAGTCTAACAGGAATGTGTGGAACTCTTATATTACCAAATCTGTGAATATACTTAAGCTAAGCAGAGTTTGTCCACAACCTGTTCTTCTGGCTGATAGTATTTTCTAAGCTATCCAAGATCCTACTGACCAGAGGGACAGTACAAAGGAACTTTGATTTACAATATCATCCCCATCAATTGCATCACAAAACAAAGCAGTGCATTCTTATGGCAATGCTATTTAACTCTTTCACTCCCAAGATCTCATTAGCAGTTCTCTTTACTGTCTACTGTACAATTCTTTTGATAACATGGACTAATAAGTTCCAAATTGATATTTTCCTTCATTTTCACTACTTGTCTGCTTGATATTGTTTTGATATTTTGAGGAGAAATTCTGTCTTGGTCATTCATGAGAGCTAAAGATTTAAAACTCATCTTCATCTTGGCTAGTAGAAGTCTGAGGATCTAAAGTGGTGAGCTAAAACTCAGAATGTTAAACTTATCATCAGCTTGTGTGAATCTGAACAGCCAGCATAAATTATTTTAAACATACATACATACATATACTTTATTTATGCTTGAAATTCACAGTGTAGCTGTAGAGCTAATATCTTCAAGAAAATAAGCTAAAATAAAATAAAACATGCTATATTACAATTCCAATATTATTTATAAACTATTTAAAACATTATGCATGCAGGGGGAAATATAACTTGTAGATCTACTGTGGAAAAGCTTCATATCTGAGGATCTCCTGCTTGAGACATGTAAGGTAAACATGTAGGGTAAATAAAAATTGTCATGTTTTCTTTAAAAATGTCACCTGAATTGCAAATCATGTTATTGGAATAGTCCACTATATTGCAATCACCAACAATTTCCTAAAACCTCATGACTCAGAGACTCATTTGCAGTACTCCTTCATTTTCCTTTTAGCCTGTAAGATTCAGGCACAGCTTAACCCCTCCAAAAGAAACTTGTTCCCAGAGAGGTTCCTCAGTGTGTTACAAACCACCTCATCCCAGAAGTTTCTCACTTATTTTTCTTCCAAGTTGGCAGTGAGACTGACAAATTGACACCAAAATGGCTCTGACATGTATTTGGAGAATTAGTCCAATTCAGTTCAGCAATACAAGTTTTGAGTGCCGATATATTCTGGAAAAGAGAATTTAAAGCCATATTATCAAAATTCATCTAAACTAGGAACGCAGGGACAGGAGCCGCACCCATCAGTACTTGCAGCACCATAAGAAACATACTTCAGCCGGCAGTGCTGCTCTCGATAAAAAGGCAGCCCACGAGACATTTACAGGTAATTAATCCGTTAGACACAAAAAATAGTGCCGCTAAATAACTTGCCAAATGTCTAGAGGCAGAGAATGCTGTCACCATTTAAAGTCAAATAATCAGTTGCGTAACGGTTACCAACAGAGGAACTTGATAACCATCCCTTGCAAATTCCATAGGGACCACATTGGCTGTGCTATTACCTGCACCACCCAAGTCACATTCTTGTTGCATAGTAATCAGAAGAAGAGCCCCCAAAATTCCCAATTACTCGCTACCATAACTTGTGAAAGGATTCCAAGGTCAGTCACATGGATCTGGTTTATGATAAGATGAAACATCCTAAGACAATCAATTGGAATACACCACCACATTCTACCACGCTCAGTAAACATCAGTGGTATCCTGAAAACCTGACTACAGGTGACTTGACCTGCCCTCCCGTAAAAAAAAGTCATCCCCATTTCTATAGGATTTAGTAACATGGGTTACTGTTCCTCCTCCCGGATGGAATGCCACGAGAAACTTATCAGGTTCCTTCAAAGCATCTCTTTTCATTTTCCGGAATGATCAGCAGCGGAGAAAGGAGGGACTATGAGTATGGAATGTCTCAAGCCAGCGCATGGCTCAGATGTCTGCCTCTTTGTTTACCTCTGTTCAACGATGAGAACAATGCGTGCCTTGTCAGAGACCTAAACGCGTTTACCATCCGCACTTCCTAAGCACACGTGCGTGGCACAAGAAAAGAGTCAACAAACAATCAAAGTATACAGGTCATGTGTGCACACTGGACGTCTACATTCCCTGAATGGAGTTTTCTTTTAAGATGTAACACTTGAGAAAGGAATGACATAATAATTTCTGACAAAGAGAAATAGCGGAACAATTGCAAAATAAGAGATGTTGTCAGTGCTGTGCGAAAAGGAATTGGAATATTTTAACTTTCTCCTTTGTCTTTTGTTAATGGGGAGATCACTAGGATTGATTATTTTCATGTATGACCGAGGTGCATTTTCTTAAGATGTAAAGAAAATAATCACGTTCTCTATTTATGTAGTGTTTATATGCGAGGTAACTTTTGTTGCGTAACAGTGAGAATAAATGAAGCATCGACAATTAGCATCCTGCTAAATTAAATCTGGTGTGTGAACAATAAATGATTTTCACCTGTCCACATTTCAAGCGGCCATTTCGCGCGAATGGATATTGTTTTTCAAACCCGACATTTTTAGCTTGTGTGTTTGTTTTCGGTGATCTAGTTAATCATTGGGTGCTGAGGACAATTTTGCATTTTCATCCTCGCCGATTTTATTTTTTATTTACACCTTCCCACCCTCTTATTCAGTTTAATTTCTCAGTTCACCCACTGATCCTCCATTAGTGGAAAGGAGACCCATACATCTGAGATACCTTTTACCAACACTGAAAAAGCCACATGGGTTGCTAGTGAAACTATTGGTTTATATTTTATCACACTAATATCAGTCGAGAGAGTCAGCTCAATAACCATAAAGCCAGTCATGGCTAACTGACTTAAAACTTTCCAATACATTTTTTGTTGCGAAATAATTCTAAGTCATTCAACAAACATCAATAAGACTTTACGGATCAGTGACTCAGCAAGGAATTGTGCCCTCACTATACATGTATCAAATAAACGAATTCACTTGCTGAAAGCAAAATTTAGCATTTACCTTTGTAATAAGGAGTTGACTTGAAAGAGTTTAATTCAGTCGTGTCTATGATAAAAAAGTGCGTGCTTCTCACAATCTTCTTTTTCTACCTTTGTTTTAAATGAACGTTCAAGTTCTTTATGGTCAACTCAATCAATTTGAAAGTGACGAAAAAACAACGAACTAGTTACCTGTCTGCTGACGGATGACATCACAATCAGTTGACAGGAGATCGAGACGGGAATAGCCGAAATTAAGTCTTAGTCACAAAATAATTTATGCCGCAAAGTCACTCATTTTCAACAAAAGAAACAACTTGTTTTTTTTCCTTCTAAGTGCTTTGTTATGATAATTTAAGGCAGTTTAATCTCAAAGGTGCGAAATTTGCGCGCAAAACAGAGGGTAAGGAGAAGGTATAGTTTATGATAGATTATTCTTCCACCAAAATTTTACAGTACTGTTCCAGAAAATTATCCTGTTCCTTTATTAAAGGAATATAAAGTTATTCATAAACTAACATGCTTGCAACAATTCCTCGGCAAACCGAACTTTCCCTATAAGTTCACCCTCGTGAACATCCTGTAGACCTGAACAATCATCAACTTTTGTCTTTTCCTCTTAACCTCTCTGTAAACTTCAGATTTTCAAAATAGGTAATAATGATAAAAAACCATTGGCTAAAAGCGCTGAATAATTAATGACACAAACATACAAGCAATTTTCCTTGTTCAAAACGTATGTTTAAATTTTCAATTTTTGAATTTCGATGCTGAATTGGCTACAAAATGCATTTTCTAGCCAAGTGGTAGGAAAAATTGTTTCTGGAAAGAAAAACACTTTCTTTAACATTAAAAGTCGTAAACTGTTGTGTTTAATTGCAATTAAGGAGTATTCTTCATTTGTATAATCGTATCCACTCAATATATACAAATGATTCTTAACATAACAGGGCGGCCAGGGTCCCAAAAACACCACAGTTACAGGGTGTAATTCTGGATGAAACGATATCTTTCTTACTTTTAATTCTCATTGGAGACCCAGAATTAACAGCACCGTTGTTTACTCAAATCTTCAAACAAATAGCCTCAAAACATCATTCGCTGACGTCATAACCTGTCTTAGATACATTTCACGCGCACCCAGTTTGACTTTCTCCTTATACTAGCTCCTTTATGATATGAACTGTGTTTTCATGGAAGATGGAAAGGAACGAGTTTTTAGAGGCGAACGAATTCTGAGATTTTTATAGGAATATTAAAAATTTAATTTCTTTTTTTACGTTATGACAAGGATATAATGTTTTGACTCCCCGCCAAAACAGATATTCAACTCAGATTAATTTACAAAGTAAATCTTCGGGTGGCATTTTAAGGGAGGTTTTAAAATAGGGTATCGTGTTGCCATGCTGCATCATTTTAGCACGTATCAGCCTTTAGAAGGTTCTTATCTCAGCGAAGGCTGGGTTTAAACGACCATTACGTTTCCAACGGAAGGTCTTTGTATTGATCTTGAAAGGAAAGGAATTCTGTGATACTCCCTCAGGTGAGTCTCTAGCATAAGAGAAGTTGTTCGATGAGATACATTTTAACTAACAGTTCCATTCTTAATGGAAATCTTCAGCGCTGCCAAGCGTAGGAAATGCATTTTCAAGTTGGCAAAAAAATATTTGTTGTAATTTTGTGGGAAAGTTGTATTTGGATCAAAAACAAAAGAAAAGTATTTGGAAAGTAAGATCTTTAAGTCATCATTATTAGCCACTTATAATTTGAATCTATGGTAAAATCATATTTGAAGTCGAGTTTAAATATGGCAACAGATTATCAGTTTAAATATGATCGAAAACGTTCGGTTTATCATCGTGGTTGATACATGTACCTCTAAATATGAAAATGGTGTCGAGGAGATCGTAAGACACGAAGGTTATAGATATAAGTTAAAATGACTCAAAATGAGCCACAGTTTCTCCTCGAAGACTCAGAACTTAATTCCCCAACTCAAGCGCCTGTTTTTTTTGCTTTTTTATTGGTTTACAAAAAGATGTTCCCTTTTGTAATCAAAATGACTTAAGATTAGACTGAAAATGCCCCGCCTATTAGGTTTTAACTTAACTTTAACTTAACTTTTTAACTTTTGTTTCAGTCCAGGCTGTGTTTGAACGAAAAAAAAACCAGCAAATAAAGTCACGCTGAACTCGCGCGAAAAGTAAGAAGACGTCAAAATGAAATAAGAGCATCAGTGACAAACTTAGCTGCGGCTCGTGTTTTTACCTTGCAAGTGACGAATAACAGGGCTTACGATCAATAAATTTTTATTTCGTTCCAGAGTGAGTGGCTTTCGGTGTTATGGGTGTGCTTTGAAACGGTAGCGCTCTGTGTCTCCCACAGAGATTCAGATATAGCTGTCGTGCTCTATAATTCTCTCTTGCATAGGGGTGCTATTCAGTAATTGCATTTATGGAGCTTCCTGACGCAATTTAGAACCCCTGACAAACGCACTTTAGTACTATTTTAGCAGCCGTGTCTTATCGACCCGCACCAGATCGTACCACATCGCACACACACGCTTGCGCATTAGGTCTTTTTGCATGCGTGTTATATAGCACGTTTCACGGGGTCCCGTTTGTAAGACTGCTTGGAACAAAGCCAAACAAAATTCACCATGCCTCTCTGCTTTGTTCATGAACTACATGCCCCGTTGCACGTATCGTGTTATAACCCGCGTGCTCCTATAATTACATGCTCCCTGTTTTTCTGTGGATGGCTACATAAGTATAGATACGTGCAGCATTAAATTCCGATTTTCATTTCAGTTAGGAAAAAACCACGATGGTGGTCCAAGGGTTCTTTCATTTGCCAGTTGTCCTCTCCCTGTTGGTATTGTTTCATTCAGTATTTACACAGTACCACCGTGATACTCGCGAAGACTCCATCTTTGGGATGATGTTACAAAATCACATCTTTAAAACAATCACCAGAGCTGCATTCGGCGATGAGTGTTTACGGGAATGTTATCATGACATCAGATGCCAAAGCTTTAACTATGTCTTCACCCAAGATAAGTGTGAGCTGAGTAATCGTACAAAGGAAGCCAGACCTGAAGATTTTGTGCCCAACTCTGAGAGATATTACTTTAGACGAGACATGAATAGAGGTAAGCCTTCGGATCAAAATAATAAAGGTTACCAGTTACCCAGTACGGAAACAAAATAGAGTCTTTCTCTCTTCCAATTTATAGTCATCCTCGGTGCCATTCCAGAGCTTCCCGCAGGCTCGTGCAAGGAAATCAAGGCCAGTGAAGGTGGACAAGCGGTCAGTGGTTATTACTGGGTGAATCTCATTAAGAGAGCAGTTCTACTTCACTGTGACATGAAGATCGAAGGTAATTTTATTGATCAATAATGATGCCAATGAATTTGAAAGCGATCTTCAAACTACTTTCACTACTTAACAGTAGTGAAATTAGGGCCTAAAAAAAACAGGTTTGTACGGGATTTGAATCCATGACCTGTGCGCCTCCGGGGCAACGCTCTACCAACTGAGCTAACAAGCCAACTGGGGTATTGCACTGGTATAGCAGAGGTCATGGGTGCGAATCCCGTGCAGGCCTGATTTTTTTTTCGGGCCTTATTTCACTACTCCTTAAGTAGTGTTCATTAATGCGAAATCTTCAAAATTATTTCTTAAACCGCAGTTCACATATATGGTTTTCATATGTTTACAGTCATTGGTACTATTGATGTCAAATAGCCTCTGTGATTTCTTTCGACTACGTATAGATACATTGATACATTCGATAGATTGCATTTCAAAATAAATGTACCCAGATGGGCTATACCATTGCCTTGCCTTGTTAAAAGAATATATCGTTTTTGAGTCAAACTCTTAGTAGATTTAAAGATTTGGCTTTAAAGAAACAAAAAGGGGGAAGGGGGAGGAGGCATGATAGTGAATGACGTATAGCAGTTGAAACGAATGCTGTTAAATGAAAGAAGTCATCAGGCGAATAATACTATGTTGGCCGGTTGCGCAGTTCAGAACTGCGGGGACACGGGTCGCCCTTGAACTGTGCGACATGATATCTCGAATCCAATGAATTGCGTCAATAACAAAATGCTTGCGTGAAACCTACAAAAGAAACCGTCCTTTTCCATACTTATTTATCGACTTTAATAAAACAAGTTATGATCCCTTTATTTGTAGATGCTGACGAATGCAATGCCTCTATCCCTGTTTGTGACGCTAACGCTGATTGCAAGAACACTCTGGGTTCATACAGTTGTTCGTGCAAAGCCGGATTCCTGGGTGATGGAAAAACTTGTAGAGGTGAAGAGACACATTAATTCATATAAACTTCAGTGTAACGCGAGAACCCTTGCGGTAAAGAGAGAGAGGAGGGGGGCACAGTATATGCTATTTCTGGCTTCTCGATCACCGTCTCCTTACAATGTGTACCTCCTCGAGCAGATGGTAATTTATTATGGTCCAAAAGCCCTTATCATCCTCAAGTGCCATGTCTGAAATCTCATTGAACCGAACTGAAGATTGAAGATAACTTTCATACATGTATGTGGCAAATTAAACTCTAGCCTCCCCCCCCTTCCTCATTCATTTGGGTCTGAAGATTTCACGCCATTGAGTTAAATTTCAATAATATTCTCAGCAAAAAGATGAAGTAAGCCGAAAGAGAATTTATGGTATTAGGCTGTTTCGATTTCAAGTTGATAATTTTTAACAAATATTTCGAGGTTAGTATTATCACCAAGGACATTTCTATTTTAACGACTGTAACTTTATGAAAGTCATATATTTGAACTGCGGATAAAGACGTGACTATGAAAATAGATAATTGCTGCGAAAATCGCTTTCATATTCACATTTAAATTCTAGCGCTCATTTAAATCTCATCTCCATATTGGTAAATTTGCCAACAGATATTGATGAGTGTAGTGCTTCTATTCGGGTGTGTAACATAAATGCCGACTGCCACAACACCCTTGGCTCTTATAGCTGCTCCTGTAAGCCTGGATTTACTGGTAATGGAATGACATGTGCAAAGCGAGGTAAACTTTCTTTAAAACCCATCTCAAACCCGGTCGTGTTCATTTTTATTCTGAGCAATCTTAAAGCCCTAAGTATCCAAATCGGGAGTTGATGTGACGATTAAGAGTCTCAGTGTAATCTATTATACTTCAGATTCATTTTAAGATTATTAGCGGGCTGCTTTATTTATTTTCAAATATCAAAGCGCACTGCCGCAACAAAGTGGTGCTACTGTTTGCAGTGTAGTGTATTTTTGTCGTTGTAATAGACAGAAAGACAAATCTGTTTACTAAATAATATAAGTAAGAAATTAAATACATACTTGGGCGAAAAAAGAAAAAAAAAGGAATTATTTGAATCAAATGCCAACCAATTTATCTCATCCTAGCTTGTTCTTGAACTGTCATAGGAAAATCAAAAACGTTTCCCATAACGTTCGACAATCGGAGTTGTACCTCCTTGACCTTCTAAATACTTTCTTTGGGTCACAAGAACCTTAAACGCGTGTTTTTTTTCCCCTATTGCTTTTATTTCACGTGGATATCATTTGATCACGCACGGCATTTTGAAGTCGTCACTAACTCAATTTGGAAAAGTCTCGCTCGCATTTCAATTTTCCACCCTATTGTTTATTTTACAGATGCTAAAAACTGTGCTGATAAGTATAATTCAGGCGAACGAAGCAGTGGCGTCTACTCTATCAACCCGGACGGTTCGGGTGCCTTCAATGTTTTCTGTGACCAAACAACAGCTGGTGGGGGGTGGACTGTGTTCCAGAAAAGACTGGATGGCTCTGTTGATTTCTATCTCAACTGGACTAACTACAAAACTGGCTTTGGTAGCTTGAATGGGGAGTTTTGGCTTGGACTGGACAGAATACACCGCCTTACTAATAGCAGTAATAACAAGCTTCGTGTTGATTTGGAAGACATGTCGGGAAATACAGCCTATGCCGAGTACAGTGTCTTTACGGTTGGCAACGACGCAACAAAGTACCAGCTGAACGTTAACAATTACTCAGGTAAGTTTTCGTTACGATCCTTTCAAAATGCCTGTGCTTCACGTTTGAAAAATTGAGTTCTAATCCACTACCCTGATGTCTAAGCCCCTACCTCTAAAATGGCTAATGCTGTGAACAAACCGTCGGTGTTTATTTTTTTTTTTAAGGAAACGCTAGTGACTCGCTGGCTTACCATAATGGTTATCCATTCATGACAAAAGATGTTTCCTCTTCCAATTGTGCTGTGACCTTTAAAGGAGCTTGGTGGTATAGAGGTTGCTACGAAAGCAGCCTAAATGGTGTTTACCATCATGGAAAGTACACTGGTGTTGATAGCATTCGGTGGCACGGATTCCTACATCACTCAGCCAAAAGAGCTGAAATGAAGATGAGACCCATCAACTTATAGAAATCGAGGACAGATATTTAATTGCTTCCCACCTCTGTCATCTCTTGTCAAGCCTTGGTTAGTGGGAAGGGGGACTGGGGGCAAGTGAGGGTGATAAAGAAAGGCTTTTTTCTCTTTTCCTCCCTGTTACACGCTGAGAACAACTCACGTAGGACTATGACGTCACAGAAACAGGCAGCAGTAATTGCAAAGAATATAATTATTTCATAAATTGAGTAGTTTCGTACCCTTAGAAATAAAATACGTCTTCCATTTTAAGTGTGTCGGAAGCAAAATGTTTTGTTTTCCGTCAAAAACCAATTTTACCTGCATTAAATAAATTTACGTTTACGCATCGTCAATTTTTGTTCTGCGACCACCGAATGTAAGACGCGGAACCGAATATGCATGGTCTGGAAGTCATAAGGCAGACGTGAACTATATTCTCAACGAACACAGGTGGATTTTTTTTCATCCTAAATATACTTACATTACAACCTGATGTTTTTTACTTTGCACTATCAAAAGCTCAAGTTTTAGATACCTCTGAAATGAATCGAATAACAATATTTTGGTTTTCTATTTTGACGACTGGCAGATATTCACACGAAAGGGAGAAAAAAATCTATCTTACCTTGCGTGAGGCACTTTAATTCTATTTTATTGTCACGAAAGTCAAAAATATAAAGGGGTACTGTTCTATAAGTAATACTACACTTACCTTGCCCTACGCAATAGTTTAGGTATAAATTTCCTAGTGTTGTGTATTTAATACATGGCTTTGTAAGATATCGGCTCAACTTATCTGTACTGAATTATTGCGATGTGATAGACCCAAAACTTAGCAAGAACTCACTTTGCGACCACAAGACTTAATAATTAACAAATAAAGACAAACAGAGTCTTGACTTCTCGCCGTTGTAAGGGAAAGGTAGAGCACGAAAAAACACGTAGTCAGGTGCTTCTCTACTTTTTCTTGAGTACACTTCTGCTATGCTTTACAGCAGGACAGAGAATAGTCGGTGTTGATTTGTTTTTTTTATGATGATTAATTCATCAATTTCCCAACGTATTCGGTGGTGGGGTTTTTCAAGTCAAACCTTATGCTTATGTTAAAATTTGAAAATGTCACCGATGATTTTCATAAAAGTTAGTTTCATTCTTAATAGCCTGTTGTGCTTTTATCATCTTATCCTTATTCATCTTATCCTTATGATAATAGAGTCTTACTGGTTTTCCTTCCGTTTGGTCACTTGTACTACAGATCTAGACTTCTAGACTGCATATTACTACTTCCTTACTCACTTGGACAAATCAAACCAGAAATGGATTGAGGCTCTTGTCCAGCCCTCTAATAACGAGAGAAATAAAACTCCACAAATGCCTGCTTTGAAAAATAGTTTAGTAAGCGAATAAAAGTGAATAACACAAAAGATGTGTTTAAACGAGTTTAATGGTTTCTTAATTTCGATGTGATGCAAAACTATTTTGAAAACAGTGAGCAACAATTGCATGACCGTGCAGCGCAACAACTTTCAGAAGTGATATCCTGGGTCTTCAGAGCGCATTGGCTTAGAAATCAGCCTCCTAAAGTCACTGTGACTAGTGCCTCCCTGGAGGTATATTTTTGTGATCTTTTCCGAGCAAAACGAAGTTCGACGTTAGATTAAGTGTCATTCCCCTGCCCCCACGCAATGGCGGTCTATATAACATTAATTATGATTAACAGAAGGTAAATTCCTTAAGGAACTTTCACAATGAAAGCCGACCCCGATAAATAAACATTTAGTTTTTTTTTTACTGAGCCCCTGCTGCTTTCACTTCATAGTAAATCGCTATATAGAATACAATGGAAATAATTATTGTTTTTCTTTTTTTAACTGAGCTCATGCTGCTTTCACTTCAAAGTAAATCGCTATATAGAATATAATGGAACTTTTCTCTCACCTTGCGCAAGTTCCGTGCAGAAACGACTTTCACCCTATTAAGCAAAACATTTTGATAAAATCTAGCTTTTTTCCATGTGATTCTGATTGCTTTATTGCTTAATGAGTTCTCAGGTGTGAGAGTTTGTTCATCCTGTAATTCATAGATGCAATTCGGAAGCGAAATTTACTCAGTTCCGTACAAATATTGACCCTTCTAACTTGCATTTTTTAAGATTTCCAGTTTACAAAATGATTGAAGACCTCTGAGTGATAACTGTAGGCGCAAGAATTTGTATTATCATTTTTTGTTAGTGTTGGTGTTTCATAGTTTCGCGTTAGGTGTTTATTTTCTCCTCTTCATTAGTGTCCTTTGTCAGTTACCAGTTTTGTACCTGTTATATTTATTTGCATATCGTATATATATTGTTCGCGCGTAATTTATTTGGTTAGTTGTCTAGTTTGTGAAAATTATCGTTACATATCTAGCTCTGGGTTTCATGTTTTCGTCTTTGGTTTGGTCACATTCGTCTTGTAAGTGTCCTTGTTTATTTCGCTTTGTCGTTTTCCAGTACTTTCACTCATATGATGTAAGTTATTTTATGCTCATTTGCGTGTTTGTAATTTTGTCATTTTCAGTTACCGTATTCAACAATGTGTCAAGTTTGTTCTAGTAAAGTTTTAAATACGAGTGATTAACGTTTGCGGCTATAATAACTAATGCCAGAATTATTCCCAAAGGTAAAAAAAAATTGACGAAATTCCAGAAAAAAGGGCTAGGAGGCTCTAATATTTGCATCGCTCACTTCTTGTGGGAGAATATCACTTCAACGTAATTTACCGCGCGCTCATTGATCGAATACTATTGTCAGTAAGGTTATCGCTGATAAAGATGAAGTGTCATGTAAAGCAACGCTAACAAATCCACGCAAATTTCTGAGATATAAACAATGGCGGATTTCCAAATTTTTAGGATCAGTTTTCTCGGGGAAGTTTTAGAAGAACATTATGAGGTAAAACAAAAAGCGGAGAAAAATTTTTCAGAAAAAGAAAGCCGGTTCTCGGCGGGTTCCCAAGGTTGAAAGAATACGACCACGAATAGTTACTTTACTTTTCGTGATTCAATAATTGCAGACGCATGATAAAGCGAAGAGAGGATGTACGACCAATGTATGTCCTTTTCAAAATATTTATGAAATATGAAGGCATTTCATGTTAAACAAATTCAGCTGGTATGTATTATGAAAATAACGTGAATTGTCTTCGTAAAGCGTAAGTACGGAAAGTGCGGTTTTTTTTAACAACTTTTAAAAGTGGTGATAATTACAACTCGATATTTCATGACTGAAAAGCGAGATTCAGATATAAAATAGTCCCAAGGGTCAGTGGTCGATAGCTTTTGTGTCTTTTTCCATATATATTTGTTACTTTATAATTGGCAGTGGAGATAAACGTAACAAGTGTATTTCGACACTTATGAATAGTTTGTGGGGTGGTTATTAAAAAAATCAATGAAAGGCAAATAAAAACGATAGATAAAAGGCGCAGAAGTCTTGTAAACAAAGAGTTAAACTCATTCTAAGCTAGCAAGCCAACTGGGAGCTGGTCATTACGTTGGTTCCAAATAAAACCGTGAAGTGATCAATTAACAACTGTGAAGATATGAAAGTCATATATTTGAACTGCGGATAAAAACATGAGTATAAAAGCGATCTTTGCAGTAATGAACACTACTTGAGCAGTAGTGAAAGTAAGGCCTGAAAAAAATTAAGGCCTGTACGGGATTTGAACCCATGACCTCTGCGATACCGGTGCAGCGCTCTACCAACTGAGCTAACTAGCCACTTCACTCCACTTCACTTCATCACTTAACAGGTTTATCAGGTTTCTGCCAAGTCTTTGATTTTGGACGGAAAGTCAAACGTTGTTGTGGTTTATGACAGCGAATTTGGAACTTACCTTGGCAGTCGAATGTCAAATCGATGTAAAAGTTGTAAGGTATTCGACCATTACGGATATTATCCGTTCGAAGGAATGCGACACATGTACGACAACATTTTAAAGAACAAGTTTTTGATCAGCATCGAGGACACCGCGATTCAAGTGTCGTCGCCTATTTTAATCTTTCACACCAACACAAAATTGGCTGGATCTCATTAAGGGCATTCTTGGGAAAAAATTATAACCCCCCTTTTTTTCTTCCCTAATCATCGTTAAAACGATGTATGTATTCGGTGTTCCGACACTTGCGTCGGATTTGTCCGCTCATTGACATTGCATTGTATTCACATTACTTTTGGTTGTTATTTGATAATAATAGAAATGTCTCTCCATTTTCCTTGCACAAAGTTCCGTAGAAGTTGCAATTTATAGCAAATTATAGGTGACAAATTTTCTTTTACAATAAAATTATTCATGAATACCGCCAATGAGAGTCAGCAAGAAAATAATTTCATCTCCCGCCGACCCTCTAGCCCAAGGGGCTTCGAAAACACCATTCCTAATGAAAATTATCTGATCCATTTTGCGCAGTACTTTTTGCTAGGACGAAAAATGCAGTGATTGTTTGTGCACTGCGAGCAGGGCTTTTCTTGGGAACAAAGAGGAATAGTTTGGTGTTTCTGCACCTTACACGTTGCTTTTAGAACAAGGAATACTTTTGTTGTTTGTGCACTTTGCGCCTTGCCTTTCATTAGAGCTAAGATTTCTCTTGTTATCTGTGCACCTCACGCGGTGCTTTTAGAACGAGGAATACTTTGCTTTATGTACACTTTACGCGTTGCTTTTAGAACGAGGAATACTTTTTTAGGCACTTGCGCGGTGCTTTTAGAACGAGGAATACTTTGTTTTTTATGCACTTCGCACGGTGCTTTTAGAACGAGGAATACTTTGTATGTTGTGCGCTTCGCAAACATTTCTCTTGTTATATTTTCACTTCGCACGGTGCTTTTAGAACGAGAAATATATTGTTTTTTGTGCACTTCGCACGGTACTTTTAGAACGAGGAATAATTTGTTTTTTGTGCTCTTCGCACGGTGCTTTTAGAACGCGGGAACTTTGTTTTTTGTGTACTTCGTAGAGTGCTTTTAGAATGAGGAATACTTTGTTTTTTGTGCACTTTACGCGGTGCTTTTAGAACGAAGGATACTAATGTTTTTCGTGCACTTCGCGCGTTGCTTTTCAGTACATCAATGATTACTGTAGGTAGGTAGGTAGGTAGGTAAGACCTTATTGAATGAGGATAACATTTGAAAGTAATAAAACTGATAACCTAATGGCCCTAAAAAAAACAAACAAGCAAACTAATTACAATAGTTGCAGCAATATTAATAGTAATTAAAATAGTACACAAGCCTTTGTACATCGTAAAATAAGATTATAAAATGTGGCTATATACAGATTTTAATATTCACATGAATAATTGCGTAAGAATTTGATTATTTAAAATTACTTTAAAAAAGGGAACGCTTAAAGTTTTTGACATCAGTACTCCGTTTGAGGTCCGCACTTAGCTTTTTCCATTCCTTTGTTGCTCTCACAACAAACGCTCGACCACTTCCCTTACTTCTCTTATATCGAGGGCAACTTAAGTTAAGATTACAGAAACGAGTTGATCTATTATGTGTCAGAGTTTCTGATTGGTAAATAATTTATATATTTAATTAATGTAAATAATGTAAATAATGTAATGTAAATAATTTATATATGCCACTCAGCCTTTTGTAGGTTAAAGTGCATCGATTACGTACGATTCAGCATAAAAGGGAATCCACTTTAGGGAGTTAAATAAAGCGACAAAAGGTGTTGTTCTTTTAGCATCAAGAATTATTCTAACGTTTTTGAAGACGTGGACTTTCAAAAGATTTCCTTTAGTGCAAGAAGTTCAAATCATGTTGCCGTAAAGTATTATAGGTTTAATGATCGTAGAGTAGTATATGTCTTGTTGACTGTGTTTTAAATATGGACTCCTGTTAAATATGGACTGTTGTTGTTTATGTACTTCACGCGGTGCTTTTAGAACGAAGAATACTCTCGTTATTTGTGCATTTTGCGTTGTACTTTTAGTAGTGCGAGGATGTTCTCGTTTGTGCACTTCGCGCGGTGGTTTTTTGGTGAAAAAGTCTCCCTAAGGACATTCATGGATAGACAGCACAGCATTACGACTCGTTTCGTTTCCATGGTTTCCGTAATGAATATTCATGGTCGACGAATCGTACCACTCGTACGAATCGACGCACCACAATCAGGGCTCGATGGTGTGAGGTGAAAAACTGTCAGTCTCCCTAGTGAGAGGCACGGGTCGTACGACTCATGAATACATTAGACGACTCTTACGAGTCGTACGACTCGTGAATATATTAAACGACTTGTGTCGATCCGTAGTTTTGGACATACTTAGATCAATCTTCACGAACAAATTGCCATCCTAAAGAAATACCGCGGAAATGACTATCATTATTATTTCATCGATGATAGTCAATACAGGGTCATTCTTTTGCTCTCAGCCAAAGAGTCATTTTTCGGGGGGCGGTCACAAAAATATGAACGCAAGGCGCAAATTTCAACGACTACCTTAGTTGCAAACATTAATTACAGATTCACTGAAATGATTGCTTGGATTCATAGAAGTTACTTGATCAAAACAACTCACACACATCAAACTTGAGTTTTCTTTATATATAATCGCTTTTAAGTTTTATATTTTCTTCATAGTAACTATGGTGATAAAATCAGGGATGTTCTAACTTCTCAGTGAGCAGCACTCATTATCAGGGTGACCCTTACGACTTGCACACCAAAAAAAGGGCAATAATTAATTCCTATACTGATACAGGGTGAAGTTTAATGAGTATGGAGATTAAAGGTATGAAAACTATGGATTGAGCAAGATTTTTCAGTTTTGATATGAGAATGTAAATTACACGATCCATTGATAACTGCTTGGTCAATGGGCAAAAATATTCAATTATTATCCTTTGCACTAATGAGGCAGTAGAGCCGTTATGTTGCAGTGATATCAAGGCATATGTGTATGGCAGAGTAGAAGAAACTCAACTCTAGGGTTTCAATCCTAACTTAATGTGGCAAAGATTTTCCTAACTTTTATTAACCAAAGTTAGAGGTGAAAGGGACTGTGAACAAGGTTTGAAGGGGGGGGGGATTAAAAAAGAAAACAAACTCCAGCACATTGCATAAAGTATCGATCTTTGATAACTGTAACTTTCGTTGTTCTTTGATTTGATTTGAAAACTAGTGTTGCGACGCTGGCAAACAAACTTCAGTATACTCCGCTTATTATTATTACAGCAATATGCTAAATTTTTGTACAAGAGTTCTGCAAAAGAAATTCTCGTGGGTTAGTCCACGAGAGAGTCTCAGAAAATTTTTTGAGAGGTCGAGGAAGAGAAGGGCAAGATGTGATATCTTCGTGTTTCATTGATATTGAGCAACATAGACCTTACGCTTATCTCGCAAAAACGTTTGGGATTAAAAACCATTTGAAAAGGCGAAGACGCAGAACATCAAGGTAATGGTAAAGGCATTAATGATTCACTTGATAGAAGGAAAAAAGGGGCTGGAATAAACACACAAGAATAAATCGGTAAAATGAGAAGCGTTCTTTGATTCGTTGATTGGGTTTAAGAGCGCCGATTTGAAACATAATTGTTTGTTCTAGATTTTTGCGGCTTTTCAAACTGTAGGAGAATGGTGGAGAGAGAAGTGGAACGATTGGGGTGATACTGCTTTGTCATTCCTTTCTATGTCACGAAGGTGTTCGCGGAATCGGTAGCCTTGTCGTCTTCCCGTTTCGGCGATGTAAAAAGATTTTCAATAAGTGTAAGTTATGCCATAGATGACATAGGCAGAGGTAAAGATAAAAGGATTAGTGATCAGAATGAACGACTTGGTACTTGATATTCCTCAACGTTATGAATTAAAGAAATAGTTTTGCGTCGTGCGCGCGAGTATTTAAAAGCTCATGGTTGAACATTTGTTTAGAGTGCACTTCGTGGCGCGAAGTTGGCAAAACCAGAGTCATCCTTAGATAAACATCGAAGTATAGGAAACAGAGTAAGGAATGACTTTCTTGACATGTGATGAGTGTGAAGATGAATACAATAAAAAAACCAGAGGAATCTTTCGGCCAGTGCACAGACCGTTGCTTTCGATAGAAGCTTTGATATCTAGAAAAGCCGAAGGAGTATCGGTCGGAAATTTCCCAGGTATAGTTCAGGGCCTTGTGAAACGAATTGACACCGGTTATGGTTAGAGGAAGTGTGGCTTATACAGTCGTTAATATAGCGACTGTAGATCTCAGGTTTTAGGCCATTGTATTATTTGGAAAACTGTTATTTGCAACTGGGTTACATCTTGGCTACACCATTATTTCTTAATTAGAGTTTTCCCCGGAGGAAAAACAATTCCTCCTTGTTTTTTTTTTTTACCGGTTACCATGTTTCCATGTATAGCAGAGCTCTTTCCCTCTGTATACAAACCACATAGACCCGACAATTCCTTGCTAAATTATGCTTAACTATGACACCAATTTTCCACATAATCGCAATAATGCCTGCAAAAATGTGCAATAGTAATCCATAACGTCAGCCACTGGAATGGTTTGGTTATACGGCGTCAGCGAGAGACCGAAAAGAGCACATGAAAAAATAGATTGTTCAGTAAAGGATGTTACAATTTCTGTATATTAATCATGCCTAACTCAGTTCACTTACTGCAAAGTTTTCTCATCTAAAAGGGTATCTGGGATTATATGAACTGGAAAAACTGGCATTTGCCTTGTTAAAACCACTTTTTTTAATATCAGCGTACCTTCTTGCGTAAACTTTTCTATTTACACAAAACTGGAATACACGCTGGTTACAGAGTTTAATTACAAGAGAGGTGTAAAACGAAATGTTTTTAGTTGTTTCCTTGCAATCACTCTGTCTGAGAGTTTCGTTACTATATTCGTAAAAAAATATAGGACAAGGAGTGTCTTTCGTAAAGATTGCGATTGATACAAAATAAATGTCACAGTCTTTAACTTAAAGTTTAACAGAACATGCGCGTTCATTCTGCTACATTCTTATCTTATTTTCGGTTACTGGGGAGCTTAAGGTAGGAAGCCACGAATTCCTTGTTGAAGTTAAAATGAGTAAGAGACAGTATCCAGCCTCTTTATAGAGACTCGAGGAGAAGTGAAACCAAGAAGCGTTTCCTAGAAGTACGCGTGGGTAGCAAATGAGAGAAAGCCTATTACAAGCGGCAAGAATCAAAAGATGAGACCCAGTGTTATTAAAAAAAAGGGAAAGCGAGCTCTAAAGAGTTGAAAAGTTGCACCACGACTTCCATTTCGATATCCTGAAGACAAACCAAATTTTTTAAAGAAAATTTTAACACTAAACTAGACTTCTTCTTCTGAGAGCGGAAATGTGCAATGTGGTCGATGCATGACCACCGAACATTTCAAATAATAAAGTTTTGAGAATGATGTAGTCCCGAAGTTTCTTTGATAAATTATTTGTATGCCGAAATTCTATGAAGTTTTGTGCGCTTACCTTTGAATCAAGGCCGAATGAACCGAATTGTGCCCGCGCATAATTCGCGTGAAGAGTTCGGTAAAATTTTTTTTAAGTGCTTATCTAAACTAAAAGCCAAGAAAGCGGAGCTCAGTTTCCCAAGAACAAATACTGATCCAAGATTTAATTTCATTTCGTTCAGAAATATCGAATACAAAGTTAACCGTTAGAATACAGGTCCGAAGTTTTGAGAATTTTCCGCTTTGCAAACTGTGTAGTGACAAAGGGAAACAACGAAAAAATATTATAAATGCGACCTTAGGTCTAAGTTTATTCAGTTAAAATGGCATAGTAGATAAAGATGCGTGTTATATAATTATCATGAAATCAAGTTGCTACGGTGAAGAGAATTTTGAAACTTAAGGTTTATTCCTCTTTCAATTTTTAGACGAATTCCGCAAATTTGAATATAACTGAGCCCAACGAATTGTTTATGGTATATTATCATGTACACTGTGCATATATTAATTGCAGTCCTGTCAATATTTTTTCTTCACATAATTAAACATTGTAGTTAAATTCGGAATAGTGTTGAAGAAGCTTGAAGATTGTGAGTTAATCATTTGATTCACTTTAGTGAGGCAAAATACAGCCTAATTAAAACCGATTCGACAGAAAATATTCAGTTTAAGTGGTGGACATCTGAAGTGAGGCGTGATTCAGTGCGGATGTGATTGAAAGGTTTCAATAGGGTATTGTTATGCTACACATCATTTGTATTGTTTTAGGCCGTTTGATGGCTGGGCAGGATTGACGAATATTATTAAACTATTGATAAGTTTCTCCGCTATCCGAAATCACCGTGTTAGAGGCTCTTCATTTCCATAAAATTTACATTTTCTTAAATATTTAAAGTCACCAGCTTTTGAGATCAGTTGATAAATCTGACGACTACCAGCGAGCACCCGGCCTTTGTTTTTGCTTTGTATTGTTTTATGATTTTTTTTTCTTCCTTACGGCCTCGCTCTTATCATAGAAATTTCAAGAATAATTAATAACTTAAAACCTTTTATTACAATAATATCCTGACTCAGTCGTGCATGCAGCTCTGCTTTGTAAGTGACATGATGAGTGTCATTCAAAATTATTTAGTCTTAAGTTATTTGCACATCGCGTGTCAGTGACTGAAATCTGCTAGTGTTACTCATTATCGCTGCGACTATTGACAATGAAGCACTGAGGTGAATTGCTGTGCTACGTGGCTTAGACTTTGATACTATAGAACTTTGATACTATAAAATTTAATGATAGTTTCCCCTTAAGATGACATTGTTACTTGGCTTTTCTTTTCTTATTGGTTGTTGTGGCGAGTTTTTTTAATTTTCTAAATCCCTTAGGTACAAATCTTTTAAATACTTTTCGCACCATTGATTTATGCTTATTCATTTCGGTTTTTCACTTATGAGTTATGCACTATTATTTTCGCGCCTTATGAAAATTACACCGCCCCAAATTCACGTTTCACGCTCCTTCTTGTAATGTGTGTTATTTTTACTTCTATGTAAACTTTTTCCCACGACTGCTTCATTTTATTCCCTCGGCATTTGGGAAGTTCTGTCTTGTTATATCTTTGTATTCATTTTTTCTCGTGGTTATTTGTTAGTATATTTTTGTAGAGGTCCCTATTCTGTTTCTTAGGAATTTACTTCTTTAAATGTATATTTGAAAAGAGTTAGTAAATCGAATGTTGAGTAAACATGTATAATTTCAAAAAGCGGGCCATTGCCTCTTCAAAGGTTTCACATCTTCGCGATTTATTTAACATCAATCAGCTGACTAGGTGTTACTGTTGTCAGTCACGAAACGAAACGTAACGTGAAATATTATAAGAATGCGAAGCCTATTTATGCAAGAAACCAGTATTACGTCCTTTTCTTCGCTTCACAAAGGTTGTTCAGTGTTTTTCGGATGGAATAGCTGTCCTGATTTTCCAGTTCAATTTTCAAAAACTTAAAGCTAAAGTGGAATAGAACGAAACACGCTGAATTAACTCCGATAAAATTCTTGCAGTGTGGCAAATGAGTTAAAATTGTAAGGCCATTTGATCGGGGACCATACTTTACATAAATTTGTAAGAAATCCTGTAAAATAATGAAAGGTAAGAAAATTAAGGGCTTCCTGCTTTTTTCCTTCTTTTTAGCAACGGAGCCATCAAAACGCAAAGGCAATCAGGTAAGTAAACAGAGCACAGGTGTGGAAATAAAGATTAGAATTAGTTGTCTCAGTTTCTTGTGGATATAACCATCCTCAGGGAAACGCCATTTTTTTATAGTGTGGATAAGGCTGCATATGTCCTGCTGTCTGCGAAAGTAGTCATTGCTTATAACTTTTGACAGAAGACACGCAATTGCCTTACGATGCGCTAGATTCTGAGTTGAGAGGTTCAAGTTCGAGACCAGGCTGGGTGAGTGTGTTTGTTCTTAAGCAAAACACTACACTTTAACAGTTACTCTCTCCGCCCAGAGCGAATTATTATGGAAGCCTGATGAGATGATAGGAGTAACCTTGCAATGGACTGGCATCCCATCCAGGGGGAGCAGTAATACTCTTAGGCGCTTCATCCTATGGAAACTGGGATATGCTTTGGCTGGATGGTTCACTTGGCTCGAGTACAGGCTTTACCCTATAGCTTTTTAGTGCGTTTGCTCACTTTGGTATATCTTACACAGGTCGTTGCTCATTCGTTTAGTAATCCTCGGCAGCATCGAAAGTCACGATTTTCTAGTTTCACTCAGAGTCAAAGCATGGAATCTATTCCTCGTCTGTTTATGATATCGCAAAACAATTTCAATAAAATTTGTTAAAGATTTACATTTTAAACAGTGTACTGTCGCTGTATCGTAAAGCACTGCTCACGGATTGAAGCGTAAAGAATAAATATCTCTTTCTGACAGAGTTCCTTCCGTATTGTAAAGTACATATCTACTTTTTGTCCGCTCAGATTTAAAAGTCCAGCTGACACCTCTTTTTTCTCAAAAATTTCAGATATGGCGGAAGCTGAAAGCTTAAATTTTGACGATGAAACCTCGATAGGTATGGAAGAGAACATAGATGGAAAAAAAATTAAAACAAAAAAAAAAAGATAAGTTGTCAAAAACTAAGAAAAATAACCTGATTCGTAAGTGAACTAAGAATATTAGGCCAGCTAATGAAGAAAAAATTGTTAAATTGAATAATATTGAGAACTAATGATTTTACTTTACAAACTCTTCCTCACTCTGTTACTGGGGGGAGCGATGAGGGGTGGAGGAGTAATAAATAGGCAAAGCACAGTAACTATGATACACTGCTAGCGCAAATGATCGTCTTGTGATTTTGTTAGCTATAGCGAAGGTGTATCTGATGGAGGGTGACGACGAGTACAGAAATAAACAGCCTCATAACGCGATACACTTTTACTCTGAGGGCCTCCAAGTAAACTGTAGGGATGATCAACTGAATGCCGAACTTTACAGCAAAAGGGCAGAAGCAAGTTTCTACTTAGGTAAGAATGTTTTAATTTTTTTTCGTACTGGTTTAACCTCCGAATGCATCCCCGGCTTGACTTCAGTTCTTGCTCGAATACGGAAAGTAAATGTTACAGGTTGACCTGTAACCCATAACATACAGTTTGTGGCCATTAAGGGGAGGCTATTAAAAGTAAAAATATCGTTTTTCTCTTGGTAATCTTGCACTTCGTGATGTCTGCTGCTTTTTTCTTGCTCATAATGTTCGCATGTTGACTTTTCCTCCTTTTGCTTCATTGTTTTATCCCTTCTTTTCCAGGTTATTACCAAGAAACCCTGGATGATGCATCAGTTGCTGTTGCGTTGGATCCAACTTTGATTAAAGCCATAGAATTAGGTAAGTTAATCGATAAATTGAGTCAAGGTAACTAACGAGGTGCCATAAATAAGACTAATAAATGGTGAATAATACATGGCGCACGTAGATACGCAATGTCTCTTTGAATGTGTAACTCGGTAGCTCAAAAATGAGTGCAGCGAACGAGTGATGTTTCGAGTTGAACGCAAGAAGACAAATTCAATATCCACAGACAACTATGTATTAATTTGTTTATTTTATCAGCACCATAAGCCTTTGCTTATGAGAAAAGTCGACTTAAGTAATGATGAAAGCTGTGCCAGTCATTCATCGGCCTGACAGAATGGCGCGAAAGGCGAGTGACGTGTCAGTAGCTGATTGGCTATATCAATCACACGTAAATTATTATCGTAATATTATACGTGTGCTGTTACGGTTTTTCCAAGGGATGGAAATCCTTGAAATAACCAGATTTTATATAATAAGTGGAAGTCATGTCTTAACGTGATAAGATCAAAACTGGCTTAATCACTCTCTTGGTAATCTATCTGCCTCGGTTGTGTAAAACCGGAGCCAGCTATTTTCAAAAATCCGATCAACGATAGGATAACTGTCTGAACTGGAAACTTTTGCTAAGGGAAATATTATTTATCTTCATGCTGTCACACAATCATCTAATGCTGATGATTTGAAACTATGCTAAATTTGATCTCCCCCTCATTTATGTTCGAGAGAGCTTTTCCTCCGCATTATTTCACTCAAGGACACATTCACTTTCATGCATGTATCAGCACGCAAGTTCAAATCAATCAAACCACGCCTCTCCTTAAAATCGAAGTAGGTGTTTTTGTCATGTGACCGAAGCAAAAGGGCGTCAGCGGCTATGCACTGATTGATAACTTGTGAACAGAATTTGGTTCGATTTCATGAAAGAAAGAAGAATTTTTTTCACTACCTAACAAAAGTTAGCGAACTGCATTCAACCAATTGCCATTCGTCTTTAGGAGCCAGTGCTTGTGTGCAGCTTCAATTACAAGCAGAGGCCATTCAGAGGTGTCAGAAGGGACTGGCAGTATCCTTTGTTTAGGTTTTAGGAATATATCCCCACATCTTGACTGTTTCAGAATCTCAATCAATTTAGGCGATTTGTTTTTATTGCTTGCTCCATTCCGATCAAAAAAGGCGTATGTTTTATTCATAAGTCAGTCAGTGCCAAGAAGGCATCCAAAGATATGGAGTTTAAATGGTCTCAGCGGTTTGGGTAAGTTAAATTATCAGAAATGAATTGCTGATTGGTATTTGAGGTACACTTCCACTGCATGAGTCTTTCAATCGACATTATAATGAACGCAGACCAGACAGAGTCTACATCATATTTAAACGGATTTGATCTTAAGATACGGATAAGAATAAGTTTGCACTCGTTTGTGCACTCGTTTCTCCTTTAAAAAAGGAAACAAGATTATCTTACTGACTGCTGGGAGCATATACACTTCTCCCTTAATAACCACTCACTCTATCGGTTAATTTGCTTTGCATTTATGGTTCATATTTATTTTTTATTGACCCGATCTTGCAGCAACGGTTATGAACACTCAGCAAGTGGCTGGGAGAAATAAAATTGCCATGTATGTGTATGGGAGAGAAAAAAAGTGTGAATTCTTATGGCTATACGAGTAAGACAAATGTGTAAGTATCAAGTGATAACAAAGAGCTGTAAGTTAAATGAATCAGTCTTTACTCTACGAAGATTGTAAAGTGCAATGACGTCTTGGAAAACTTATGGAGACTATGTACTGGTGAGGCACACGCAGTTCAAGAAACATTGGAGACATGGAAGAAAGAGGACGAACTGACAATAAATCCCGAGAAATCCCAGGCAAGAAATTGGAAAATCAGTTCATTCACACCAATGCACGCAAAACAAGCAAAAACAAAGGCTGGATCATGTGGGATGCCCTTTTAAATATTTAACTTCTCTCATTCTTACAACGAAATTTGAAAAGAAAGTGAGACTTCAAAACAATATTTGATGGGAAAATTGTTCTTCTCTTGATAAAACAATGGCCTTGGTAGAATAACTGGTTCATTAAGAGTTTGGAATGGCCAACTGGGGAAATATACTGTAAACATAGATACTTCATGATGGAACTCTAATTGCTTAGTATAGGTGAAAAGATGAAACTGAGGGACCGTCTATTCAATCTTCCTCTTATTGATATGTTACCTGAACTTAAAAGGCGCAATTTGTTTTACTTAAGGCCTACAAAAAGAATCATACCGAACTGAAGCAATTGCAAAAGCACTCCAAGAATTAGAAGTTGCTAAAGAAGAAGAAAAAGAAGGTGATGTGGGGAATGCAAATGAAAGTCTTTGGAATAATCCTAACCAATCAGGAAATTTGAAGAAGGCTATCGAGTATAATGAACGTCGTCTGAAGACTGCTAAGAAAATGCCAGACAAAATTGGGGAAGGAACGGCTTATGAAAGTCTGGCCGATCTCTTCCATTGTTCAGGAGATTTTAGGCGGGCCGTCGAGTACCATAAGCTTCATTTAAAAAATTTCCAAAGAAATAGGAGAGAAATTACTTGAGGGAAGGGTTTATGGAAATCTTGGAATTTCCTACCGTGCGTTTGGCGATTTCGAGAAGGCCATCGAGTGCTATGAGTGTAGTCTTAAGATTGCTAAGGAAGTGGGAAACAAAGTTGGAGAGAGAGCGGCTTGTGGAAATCTCGGCTTGGCGTATCGTGCGTTGGGAGATTTCAAGAAGGCCATCTATTACCATGAATGCCATCTAAGAATTGCCAAAGAAGTGGGAGACAAAGTTGGAGAGGGAGGAGTGTATAGTAATCTGGGAAACGTCTTTCGTGGATTAGGATATCTTACGAAGGCCGTCGCTTACCATGGATGTCATCTAAAAATTGCTAAAGAAGTAGGAGACAAAGCTGGAGAGGGAATGGCCTATGGAAATCTCGGCTCAGATTTTCGTGCGTTGGCAGATTTTAAGAGGGCCATCGAATATCATGAATGCCATCTACGACTTTCCAAAGAAGTGAGGGACAAAGCTGGAGAAGGAAGGGCTTATGGGAATCTTGGCAATACCTATCACAGCTTAGGAGACTTCAAAAGGGCTATTGAATACCACAAGCGCGATTTACGAATTGCCAGAGAAGTGGGAGACAAAGCTGGAGAGGGAAGGGCTTTTGGAAATCTTGGCATCGCTTTTCATAGTTTGGGAGATCTCAAGAAGGCTATCGAGTGCTATAAGTGGGATTTGGAAATTGCTAAAGAAGTAGGAGACAAAGCTGGAGAGGAAGCAGCTTATGGAAACCTTGGAAATGCATATGATCAATTAGGAGATTTCAAAACGTCTATCGAGTACGGGAAACGTCTCCTAAACTTTGCCGAAGAGCAAGGACAAAAATCTGTTCAAGCAGCAGCTTATGGAAATCTAGGCTCGACCTATGACAAATTAGGATATATTAGTAAGTCCATCGAGTGCCAAAAGTGTCTTTTACAAATTGCCAAAGAAATAGGAGACAGAACTTTAGAGGGAGGGGCTTATGGAAATCTCGGAAACACCTACTATAAATCAGGAGACTTTAAGAAAGCCATTGAATATTATGAACTTCGTCAAAAAGTTGCTAAAGAAGTAGGAGACAAAGCTGTAGTTTCCGTTTCATTTTATCAACTCGGTCAGAGCTTTGAAGGTAAGGGATCGTCAACGAATGCTCTTGAATGCTATCGTCCCAGTGTGATGATGTTTAATGAAATCAGAGCCGCTCTCGAGTTTAAAGACGAGTGGAAGATTAATTATCGCGATACATATAGTCATGCATACAATAATTTGTGGCGTCTGCATTTAAACCGTGGTGAAGTAATTAATGCTTTGTTTTATGCCGAGGAAGGACGAGCCCAAGCTTTAAGGGATCTCATGGAGGATAAGTACGGGCTTAAGGAAGCAAACTCTCAGTCTCACTTTTTCGAAAGGTCAGCTAACTTCTCCATTACATCTATTCCATCGACAACAGTTTTTGTAGCGTTTAGTGAGAAAGAAATCTTCCTCTGGGTTATAAACAGCGATTGCGAGGTCAAATTGAGAAGAAGGGGAATAGAAGACCATTCATTAGAACAGAATGTGCGAACTTTTATCACCTCTTTAAACCACAGTCTTCTTAAGGAGATAACTGTACGAGATGGCATTAAATGCGAAAATCGCTCGCTTGACGAGCCTTGTGATGTGACATTGACGACTGAGAGAGCCCCTGTTAGTGTTTCTCACTCTACTCCACCCGGAGAAAGCTTAAAGAAGATGAGTGACATTATCATTGCTCCTATAGCTGATCGGTTTCATGGAAATGACCTCATACTCGTTCCTGAAGGTCCATTTTGTTTGGTACCCTATGTAGCATTGGTGAACCCAACCCTGAAATATCTGTCTGAGCTTTATAAGATCCGTATGATGCCATCTCTGAGCACTTTGAAATTGGTCACTAATTGTCCAACAGAGTCCCACAATAAAACCGGCGCACTACTTGTTGGAGATCCGTGCTTAGAGGAAGTTCTTTATGATGGTAAAAGATTGTGTGAGCTGCCATTTGCGAAGAAGGAAGTAGAGATGATTGGAAGAATTCTCTGCACGGCCCCCCTCATCGGAAAAAAGGCTACTAAAGGTGAAGTTTTGAAGCGACTCTCGACGGTTGCCTTGATACATATCGCAGCACATGGCAGCATGGAAACGGGAGAAATTGCCTTGGCACCAAACCCTATTCGAGAATCCCATCGTCCCAGAGAGAAAGACTTTCTACTGACAATGGCGGATGTTTTACAGGCTCAGCTGCGGGCAAGATTGGTTGTGTTGAGTTGTTGTCATAGCGCTCGTGGAGAAATAAAGGCTGAGGGGTTAGTTGGCATTGCTCGAGCATTTTTAGGTGCCGGGGCTCGTTCCGTTTTGGTGTCCCTGTGGGCAATTGATGACGAAGCCACTTTCCAGTTCATGAAACATTTTTATAAAGAACTAGTTAGAGGAAGAAGGGTCTGTGAAGCTCTGGACCAAGCCATGAAATGTATGAGAGAGTCTGGAGATTTCAGGGAAGTGAAACATTGGGCACCATTTGCTCTCATCGGGGATGATGTCACTCTTGAGCTGAATGGAACCGATGCAATCTAGTTGCTGCTCAATGTAATTATTACTTGTTTTGGGATTTTTTTAACAGACTTTCTCTAGGATGCTTAAACTGCCTTTTAACATCAAATCTTACAAATATTATGCTTTTGTATTTTTGTTTGCGATATGAATCTCTCACCCACCCTCTAAAATCTCAATTATAAGCGGCAGAAGTTATTTTTTAACCATTTTATTCGAGATTTCGCAGCTGCCATAGCTGGGCCTTGGTCAGGGGCTTTTAAACATTGGATAAGGTCACATTTCGCAGTCTGGAAGAATTTGTAGATTAGTGGAGGAAAAAGGTGACTTTTCTAGACATTGTATCAGCTGTGAATTGTACTTGCCCCGAGAAAAGGAGAAGAGGGCCGAGGTTTTCAAAAAACTACACCATGATTTTATTTCTCAAAATACATGATTTTTTGTTGTTGCTGACTCTTTTTTTCTCCCCTTAGATGGTTGCTGAACAAAGAAGGTGGATTCAAACTAGAATTATCGTTGTTCTTTAACCTAGACTAATACTGGAATGGACCTTGTTGTGATAAATCCATGTAATGCGATGGACAGTGTTGTTTCACCTTTGAAATAGTTAAGAGACTGAACAAAATACTTCATCATAATTTAGGAGTTTACAAGCAAAATGGTCCGTTTAGCACGGTGAAAGTGAACTCTTAACTCGAAAAGGTATACGCTTATTTTATGGTAATTCGTAAAGAGCCATAGTCACTGATATTATTTGATATATTTTAACTTATCTGATTTTAAAATCGGCTTTATAGCATAAGTATGCATAATTTTAATGTATGAATGCTTTTAATTTAGGAGTTAGTAAGACAAGAGGTTGGGTCTCAAAACATACGAACAATATATTTTATTAATGAGATATCGGTTCTTGATTTTCAAAAGGTACAATAGCTACCAAGCAATTTTTATTCAGAACTCTTATCAAATATTTTAAGTCATGGATCATCCAAATACTGCCGATGGACGTTGTGATAATGTGGTTTTGATCCTAATTTGCGGTAATAGTCTTGAAGCAATTTCATTAACCAAGTTTATTTAAGTGACTGGTTCTTTGTAAAATAGGAATTGCATTTAAACTCAAGTCTAAGTACGAAAATAGTTTGGAGATGTTGTCACATTTTCAATAAGAAAATCAGTGGAACCACTGGAGGTCTTGAGCGCAGTTTGCTTTAGGGGATGGTTCGTTACTTTAAGCTGTTATTTCTAAGAGACCAATCCTATAAGAGTAGCGAAATATTAGTTCAAATTTTTCAGTTAGAAGTTAATAAGTAACTTCTAAAGTTTCTCCTTCCGCACAGAAGTTGCATCTAGATTAAAAAGAAAGGAAGAGGAGTCAAATTATGCACAGTGTTAAATAATGAGATTGCGGGATCTGTTGAACTAATTTGAACTTATAAACAATCAACTGGGATTGGTGTTTTGTTTTTGAATTTGTTTAAGTTACCTTGAATATTGTCTACACCTTTTTAGTAGGCAGGTGTTGCATTAATTGACTGTTGACATCAATCAAATAGTTGAACGATTGTTCATGTTTATTTTAGAATGAAAGTGTAGAGGTATTATGTGAAAGGAAGTGCTTTGCATTCGGGATTGGCTTCTAAGTATATACGCGTGGAACAACTTATTCAATTGCAGTAATTTAGATAATACTTTCTGGTACAGTTTTAACCCAAAGGGATATAGCTAACTTCGAACTTTTATATGTGCTAAAACTGATTTTCTTTTAAAGTACAATATTCCTTTTTTCGGATGTTCTTTTGACTATGAAGCTGAGTAATTATTTTTTGGTCTTCACTCTTTTGACCTAATACTAGCCTTTAACTGGCTATTTCTTCCTGGAATTTTTAGAATCACTGATTTAGTACCATGATCTGATGTTGCGCTTTTTTGCTACTTGAACTGAAGCCATGCCAAACCAATGTTTTACAGCTACCGGTAATAATAATTTTGGCTATCGTTTCACAACTTGTAATTAGTTTTTACTGGCTATCTCTTTCGGAAATTTCCAGAGTCACTTGACCTGAGCTATGTCATACGAATATTTTACAGCTAATGAGAAATAATCTTTTCTATTGTTTCACAGCCTGTGAAATGATTTCCATTAGTGTGACTGGAATCACTATTTTCTAGTTAATATATAGAAAGTTTGCGTTATTGTTGTTAGGCCCTTCTACAAATTTGAACTGTTTACTTTTGTTATAAGTTATTATTACGCAATTACCTTTGAAGTGTTTTTCTGTAAACGTATTTATCTTGCACTTAAATGAATTCCATCATAGTTGTACCTCGTAATTTTTAACGAAGCCATGAAACGTATGAGGGAATCCGAAATGTTCAGCGAAGTGAAGTAATGGGTCTCATTTGTTCTCATTAGGGTGACGTCATACTGGAGTTCAAACAAACAGTGGAAATCTAGATTCTGTCCATTGTTAGTAGACTCTGTTTTACAGTAAAGCAGTTCGATAGAATTGGCGTAAGAGTTGTTATGCTCCTTTGCTGTCTTTACTGGCATCTACCTGATAAATTATTCAGGACGTTTTTACAGCTGTTTTTGTTATTTTCGTAGCAACTGCTTCGGCTGTATTTATGATCTGTCTTTCGGTGACGGGTGTAATCTTTACCTCCTGATGGACCTTTAAGCTCGCATCACTTGTATCAACTAGAGTATAATGTACACTGTTGGGGGATTGAACTTAAAGAAATTCTTATCAATTTCAAGTCAGAATCTTGAGTAAGAAGCAATCAAAGTATAATTCAGCCTATGATGTAGCTTAGACTTTTTATATTCAATGCTAAATGTCTCTAAACAATCGAAAACATTTATATCGAGAACTTAAACAAGAATGGAAAAACATTTGTGGATTGGAAATATAGTTTTCAAATTTACACAGACCTTTTTTGTAATAAGCAAATATTTCAATCCTTACACAAGGATAGCTATAGAAAGTTAATGGCTGAAAACGAACGTTCCTTGCTAGTACCGGGTTTTTCAGAATGTTCTTCACCACCGTTGTCAAATCCTTGTTGGCTTGAAAGACCTGCAAACAAATATGAATAATCAGTGATATTTTGGCACCATGAAAAAGAAGATGGAAAAAAATCTCCTCTAGAACTATTTGAAAAAAAAAAAAAAACAAACCAAAGTAAGATAGGGCTCTCCTGGGCAGCATAAGATCTGAACAGCTTAATGGAAATAGACTGCTGCAGCGTCAGCCGCAAGCAACTGCAGGGAGCCGTAAGCTCCAGTCAGTAGTGGCACTAAGGGCAGTGGACCGAAGTCGTAACAATCGCAAGCTTCGTTTATCCGAGATAATCTTAGCTTCCCTAGGAAAGTTGTTTGAAACGGCGCAAATTTGATTTTCTCGTGTTCAAATTTGGCACGAACGTTGAGTGAGCGAAAAGGAACAAAGGCATCTTTAATTCTTTCAGGTGACTTTAATCCAGACTTGTCAACTTGTTATTCTTGATATGTCATCCACTCAAGTCCATTTGCCGAAAAGATAATCTTGTAGCTCTTCTTAAGTCCTCCGTTTTTCTTCCCCTGGGTGGCTACCGCACACACCCAGCGCAGTACTCTCATATCCACTTGTATGAAGTCATTGGTGATTTTAGAGGTATTTTAACACCAACCCGTAATTCCATTGAGACGTCCTTTGTGTGCATAATAATACATGTAATGAGAGCTTGCAGTTATTTGGGCGTCGGGAATTAGGGTCTCACTTTCAACTCCCATCGGTTTGCAAACTAAACGAGAAAAAAAAGAAAGAAAAAAAAGAACTGTGCTTACATTTATTGCTATATAATATTTAAATCATCTAATCATTAATATGAACTTTTCATGGTACTCCTGCTTCATGGTCATAAACTAAATTAAAACAGGTTTAAAGAGAAAAGTGAATATCTTGTTAATGTTAATTGGTTATTCCACCTAATTTTGTTTTAAAATGTGTCCAGATACTTTTCGTCTCCTTTCTCTATGGATTGTACAAAAATTAATCTTCACCTTTCGATTCCATGTTGCAAAACTCATGAACAGGAGTTTCTGGTACACCGGACTTCATCTAGTACATTTCGATGATCGCTTGTCTTCCTTAATTCGCTTTGATCTCTTCGTAGGATTCTCTGGGTAGTTCAAAAGGAAACCGAGAGGAACTGAAAGGAAGAAGAGGACATTGATCTTACAATTATTTCAAATTACGGAAAGAAAATAAAAAATATGTTTAATTTAAGGGTAAAAATGATGAAAAGGGGAAATTGAGCGAATCGATAGAGAAAAATGATATATGCATTATATAATCAATTGAAGCATTTCTTCTTTTTCACTCTTTGCCGTTAATTAATTTCTTTACAAAAAAGAGTTCGATGTTAGCCTTGAAGGCCAGAAATTTGTTTTAAATGTACGCTAAGACTTCCAACGGGAGAGGAAGGGAAGTTGATTTGTTCAAGTTTCTCTAAACCGGAAAAAAAGAACTTGGTGTCAGACGGTGAAATATTTCGCAAATCTTCAAATTTTGCGAGAATGCGGGCCTTGGCAGACACTTCTTTAGGAATACAGAAACCTTTTCAGTTTGAAAGGTTCCATAAAAGTAGCGAGATTAAAACATGAGGTTTCGGCGACGACATGTCATCATCATCAAATGTAAAAATTATTATAAGTTTGGTGACGCTCTATAAAGAAAGGAAAGTGTGAAACTAAATTAGAATAAAATGAGATGGAGTAACACAAAAGAATGCACATGATTGAATATGTATTTTCCGCTGGTATGATGTTGATGCAGTTCGTTAGCACTTTATGTTTTTTCGTTTTTATTGGAACACGCCGTTAGGGCGTGTGTCCAGGGGTTTTTGTGATTGGTTGATGTGTAGTATTTTAGGCTTCAAAGAGTTGACAGATTCCTCTCGCTCGCGCTCTCCATCCTGGCGTTTACTTCTTTTCCCACCCACCCACCCCCCACGCTCTGTAGCGGAGTGGATTTTTCCGTACAAAACTTGGAGGGCGAAAATTGCCTGGTTGTTCCCCCTGTGAGCCTTATTGCTAAAGCTATTCATTACCTGCACGTTTCCAGGGCTGTTGCCACTTTAGTTGTGCCCTTTTGGCCGTCTTCATATTTCTGGCCTATTACTTCTAGAAAATTGTCTAGATTTGTTGTGGATTATAAGTGTTTTGAGGCTGCTGCTTTAGGGCAAGGGCGGAATATAAATTCGTTTTTGGGTAGTGACAGGTTCACTGGTTTCATCCTAGCCGTTTGTATGAAGTTTTCTTAAGTTTCTATGGCTTTATTTACATGGGATGTTTAACCATTAAAATTTCAGTGGATAAAAGGGCAGGCCTGGGCCGATATTATTACCATGTTTTGAAGTTAAGAGGCACTGGCCTTGGTTGATATTGTTCCAATATCTTTGTAGATAAGAGGCACTGGCCTGGGTCGATATTATTACCATGTTTTGTAGTTAAGAGGCACCGGCCCGAGTTGGTATTATTACAATGTTCTTGTGGATAACAGGCACTGGTCTGGGGTTTGTATTGTTACTATGTTTTTGCGGAGGCGCTTGTCGTTATTCTCTGTTGTTGTGGAAGTGTCTTTGCAGCATGCGACTGTTTTGGCGGTTTCATAATTTGCGTTATTTCTTTTGTTTTCTCGTTACAGATGTTTGCTTCAGAGGATGTTTGGAGTTGCATCCCGGTTGGTGTAAAGCCTAACCTAGAGAGTTTATCTCGACATTATTGAAGTCTAAAGCGGGTTCTACATCGAGGAGATATAAGAAAGAGATTTCGAAGTTTATTGAATTTTGTAATTCCTCCAACGTTCAGCCAGTGCCTCCTTTTCCTGTTACGTTTAAATTCGTTTATCTATTTAAGGTTTATCAGAGTTCTAACTCTTATGCTTCTCTAGTTATGGCTCGCGCAGCTCTTAAGTGGTTTCACTCGTTCGGTTTAAGTAACGGCGCTAATCCACTGGATAGTTCGATCTGTCATAATTTACTGGAGGCTGCTAGGCGTAATAAGCTAGTTACTGTTAAAAAGGCGCCTATCTCCACTGAAATTATTAAGGATATTATTGATAAGTTCGCTGGATCTTCTGCTAATCTTAAGGACATAGGAGTTGCTTGTATCTGTTCTTTAGGCTTTGCGGGGTTTTTTGGTTATGATGAGCTTAGTAACATTGCGCCCATGTATCTTGAATTTTTTCCTGATCATCTTAGAGTGTTTGTTCCCAGGGCTAAAAATGACATTTATCGTGAAGGTAATTATGTCTATATTAAGAGGTTAGCTAACAAGTATTGCCCTGTTGCACTTTTAGAAAGGTATATTTCCATGTGTAACATTGAACTTTCAAGTTCAGTTGCTCCCTTCCGTCCAGTAAGGTTATTTAAGTCTACCAACACTTACAAGTTATACGGAGTTAAATTATCATATACCAAATGTAGGGAAATCTTTAAAGAATGCCTTAAAGAAATAGGGGTGGATCATAAGTTGTACGGGCTTCATAGTTTAAGGGCTGGTGGAGCTGCCTCTGCTGTTAGTTATAACCCTAGTCTTTCGGAGAGGGTACTTAAACGGCATGGTCGGTGGAAGTCCGATACTGCGAAGGATATGTACATTCAAGAAGATATTTCTAAGCGTTTACATCTAACTTCTCAGCTTGGTTTGTAAATTTACATTTATTTAGTGATATTCAGTTTAGCTACACTGTTATGACTGCTTATGTGAAGCTTGAATAAACGTTAGTTGTTGGACTGCCTGAGCATCCAACCATCAATTTGTTGTATTTGTTCATCTATTTATTTAAGAGGAAAATAATTTACGTTCGTTTGAGCGTAGCGAATTAGAACGTAAGAACAGTTTCGCTGGAATTGAGTGTTCAGAGTCGGTCTCTTTTTCCTTATGAAAAGCATCTCGAGAATAAAGCACTCAAACTTTCGGCGGAATTTCTCTAGGATGGCAAATCCCTCGCCAAGATTTTTCGGTCTTTGATTTTTTCGTCCTTGAGATGTTTACCGATGACGGAATATTTGTGTTACTCAATGTCAAGGTGGAGGTGATGGTTCGTGTAGCCTATATAATTCGCACCACACAAACTACATTTAAATTCATACTCAACGCGTTGTAAGCTTACCAAGAAGGGTTTGTTTCCATGACTTTTAAATCTTCCGACATTTTCCTGCTTGTGAAAGCTGGTTGTTGTACACTGTCGATTTTCTTTCGAACGTCGCTTAGGTGTCGGCGGATTTCTGGTCTTTGAAAAGCAACGTGATTCGTACAGAGTTGTCGACTAACTCAATTAGGTTTTGGAAACGTGGAAACTCTGGAAAATAGAATCAATGAGTTTTTCAGGATATTTCAGTTTCAGAAATATTGTTCTCAGATCCTGAAATTCTTTTCAAAAAAGATCCGGTGAGGATGACAAACGGTTGGCATGATCAAGCATAGTTTTTATCAGGTATCGTTTATATCTATTGTCAATATGGCTCTGATAATGGAGTAGAAGCCTTTTGTTGTTAAGTTTGTGTGTGTTGTTAAACCAGTTTCAGTCAAATGCTTTCTCTGCTAAAATCTGAGTAGTTTCTTCCTAGAGGTACGTGAGTAAAAAGGGCTGTGACGTCACACGTCATGGTCAATAATGGTTTTAACTTCTTGTCTAGCCACTTCACTACGGCCCATCTTGTCTGCAATAAATAAGTACAACTACGCTGTGGCAAAGTGGCTAGACGAGAGGTTAAAACCATTATCGCGCAATGAGTACACGATATCCGACAACTTTCAATTTCTATAAATCGGTGAGAATGATTCCCTGTCGTAGGTGTAAAGCCAGTTTGGATCAAGGGTGAAAAGCAGGAAAAAAAAGGAACTAGTTGATAATAGTTAATCAAGTTGTTTTTTAGTTTATTTTTTTGAAGGACGCAAGAGATGGAGCGTTTTTGATTTCGAAACTAAGGATATTGAAAACTTAGTACCTTAAAAGGAGATGGAAAACTGCTCCATGCAACCATCATCAAATTTAATAAAGTATTCCCAATTAAAAAGGCACCCAAACCACTCCTTCCTGTCCATAAAGAAAAATAGTACAATAAAGGGTGCAATCCTGCCAAAGCCTTTGTGTCTTTCATGCATTTCCGGTACGTCATAACGTCCAAATACATTTTATTACTTTTATCTGCTCATATATTTTATTGTTGTAGCTTATACTTCTTTTCTATTTTTGTCTCTGAAATAGAGTCTGTCAGTGTCTGGGGCGAAAGTTTCAGATCTCGCCTCTTTTTTCCAATTATTCAACTCACACATGTTGCGCGAAGTAACGTAATTGATGCTTTGACATCTGACGTCGGTATTGCAAGCCAGGCCTGAATACACTCTAATAAAGATAAAGAAATACAGAGAGAGGATCATACCTCGAACGTAAGGGATGAAACGTGTCGGAAACCTCAAATGTGTTGGATGAAGAATCTTGATAATTCTCAATTTCAAATTCCACGTTACAATTTTGGGAAACACTGTGATTTGCTGTCTACTCATTCCTTCACATCTTGACAGAACTTGATCTCGCGCAATGAATGATTTCCATGTAACCCGTGAATATGGAGACCGTGTTGTTTGGCATTCGAGTTTTTCTTAACGCGGTCTATATTTGCATTGCACCCGGTTCGATTCATGAAATGATTATGAGCAATCCTTTCTAACTTTAATTCTCTTTTTCTCGTTCTCTACGGAGGTCAGTGCACACAATCAGGCTGTGCCCATTGGAAAGCGTCCTAAACTGACTTGTTTGCTTTGCAACCTTATTTGGAAACCAGCATGCGTTTTTTCATATTAAAATAGAGAATATTGGTGTTCATTAGTTTGTAAAACAATAAGTAATAAGTTTTTAACGTAAAGTAATAGCAAGCAGGAAATAATGCCCTACAGCACACCAAATAACCCCAAAAAGTACAGAAAACTGAACTTGAAAGCAGAAAGTTCAATTGGTGTACGCAGCAAAATTCACACATGAAAATTATGTTAACAACAGGCATCAAGCAAATAAACGGATTAGCACTCGTAATTCTTGAAAATCTTTGTTGTCAATATTTACATGCACTTGTATTTTAAATTTCATTCTGAATCGTAAGAATCTGGTTGTATTTAACCTGTGATTGCTCGAGAAAGATAAATAACTCTAGCCATGACGAATATGAGAAGTTGGCTGACCTTTGGAGCATTTTCCGAATAGAAGGATGGATTATGCTTTACGACTGCTTTTCAGGCTTGTTACGACAAATCCGCTAGTTTTCGCTGTAAACAAAACATATCGCGACTACATGTTAGTACAACTAACTGGAGAGGAAAGTCCTGAAAGAAGTTAAAACCACAGAAAGGAAATTTATCAGAGAGCTTTGAACGTCTTTGTAACCTCGCTAATACTAAAGCCATTATTTTAAAAATATTGATAATTAGAAATTTAGAAAAAAATATAAGCGTATCTTTAAACTGTCCCACGACCATCCTGCAAGTTTCTTTTCCACACGTGACAAACAAATTTGTGTCGTACTCTTAGATAATCGTCAAACTTTGCAATAAAATAAAAATGGATAATCGAAAGAAACACATTTCAAAGCGACGGCTGGTGTGCTTTGTCAGAATGCACGTGAGCGCCATTATGAGCAAAGATTTGAAAACGACACTTTTGTAGTAATCCAGCTATCATGCAGAGCTTATCATCATTAAGAAGTGGAAATCTACACCAAAATACAAATTAGTTGGTGAGGAAGAATGGTAGTAGGGATTAAGGAGTGGAAATTCCCCTCCTCTTACCTACTTTCTCCTGTTCGAATTGGAATTTGGAATATTGGTCTTTGTGGAGGGAAGAAAACCGGAGGACCAGGGGAAAGACCCTTGGAGCAAGGACTAATAACAAACCAATAACAAACCCGAGCTATGTGAAATATCAGCCGTTGGTGCCTGTTTCTTGAAGGCCCAGTAACTTAAGAGACCCCAAAAGCTGTTTTGTTTTCGATCCAGATGGGTTTTCAAAAGGTTTGAATATTATGCAACGAAGTTGTCAGGTAAAAAAGAAAACATCGGACTGCTTAGGGTGCCAGAACCTGCTTATCATTTTAATGAAGTCTACTTTATTCAGTGGAACCCCTTGAGAAACGAGTCTCGGGTCACAACGGTGGGAGGCGAGCGCTCTCACCATAGTGCCATCTTACTCCAGAAATCTTAATCTTAAACAGTCTCAGATCTTATTAAAATTTAGTTGATATGGGTGCAATAGGAAAACTGCGGAAGGAGCGTTTGTTCTTTTAAACTATTACACCCATTCGGTTGTTTTTTAGTTTTTCAGTTCAGAATCAACCAATGTGGCTGTCGGTTTGGCATATTGAAGCTATCGTCGTATGGTTTGGATAAAAATGTTTTGGGGTTTCTTGTTAATACATTCTAGAATTCGTCGTTTCCATAGTTTCAATATTTTAGGCGTTTTATTTGCATGAAGCTTGTTTTTAGCGAAAAGTTCACATCTGTTTCTTTGCTCAGGAGGTTATCTCTTAATTAGCTGTCAGTGCTTCGTATTGTATAGAGCACAGTTGTAATTTCAATTCCCAAGACTAAGAAAATACAACCAAAGGAGAATTTACGCGCTAAGCTTTTTGGTTATAGAAGATGGAAACATTTGCTCAAGTTATCTTTCCCCAAACGTTCCAACACTGTGTTTTCAAATATCCCTTTACTTTCAAGGAGAGGGTTACTTTTAATCTTTGAAATAACTAAGACTTTGGGTCTTTTCATCATATAATTCCATTTTCACTGAGTTTTATGAATATTTACTTCTCTTTATATGCTGTCAATTATTTCAGAAAAGGATAAAAGAAATGCCGAGAAAGCGTGCGGTTGAAAGAAGGTTATATGTGCCAGTAGAGAAAAAGAAAACATAATCGACTATTTTTGCATAAATCAAACAATCTAACTGTGTCCTTATGGCGGGCGGTAAAATATATCTAAGACTTCCAAACATGATTGGTTAGCATGTTGCTACAAAGAGCCTTAAAATTGACGGTTCTTTGCAATCAAGTTGCCGTCAAGTTCTTCGATTGGCCAACAGCCCTCTAGAATCAAGAGAGATTTCTTTTCATCTGGTCTTTGAGGACATGGAAATTTCACTCCATTTGTTTTTTGTCGCTTTGGCGTTCCCGCCCGAAGTAGTTTTATCCCGTCTAGATGGCAGGTGTTTCCCTTAGAAAAAGTATTTACTTTATTTCTGTCCTCTAATTTATTCAGTCATGTCGTTTATTAGAGGGTTAGTACGAAAAGCTTTGTCCATTTCAAACATTATAATCTCTTAATTATTCTAGGGTATTCTTGATTTTTTTTACATTCTGTACCTATATTTGTATGGTTTATCGTCACTATCGAAGTTATAATCCAAAAATATTAACTATTTCTCAGCTCACCTTATATTTTCACTCCTTTTTTTTTCTGGACTCTTTAAACATTGAACAAGAGTTTCATAAAGCATTGATATGTCTGATCCTCGTACTCACCCAAGAAGGAACCTAAGGTTATGGAAAGTCTCGGAAGCGGGTAAAAAATCTGATGAATTCACCACCTGGATAAGGAAGAGTTTTGAAAAATTTGGACATTAATGGTGATTGTGTTGATTGTAGTATTAGTAGAATCAGAAGTTTTCTTAGTATTAGTAGTACCAGTAGCAGTAATAGTAGAGGTAACGGTAATAGTTGCTCCAGCAGCAGTTGTTTCGTAAACTGAAGTTCTGAGTTATGTCGAGATGATATGATAACTTAGGATAACAACATTTGTACTTACCCCTAATTTCTGAGAAGAAATGTTATTTCTATTTCATCCGGTGATTGGAGGGTGGTTGAGAATCCAAAGCAGCAGTCTTGGGAGGGGTTACTTTCCTGGTTTTGGCGTGAAGGCGATTATCGCCAGCCTTCAAGCTAGCCCGGCCGGTAAAAATGGAGGAGGTTTAAAAACGTTAAGGCGAGCAATGCGATGCAGGCCAGGGATCGGCCCATTGGAGGGTGAGTCACCGGAAATTGTTTGTCCAAGGCCGGGGAAGTGGGGAGGATAGGTTTTGGACTCTTCAGCCCATTTTAGTTTTCCCTTTAAACACACAGCTGTTGCTTTCCAGTTTTTCGATTTTGTCTTTTCATAAAGTATAAAAGCACTTTTTTTAAGCCTCAGGCTGATCCAGTGAAATTTTCAAGGGCTAAAGGAGATCTAGCGACAGATTGTCTGGGATCGTCGGAAAAATTGAGAAAAGAGAGCTTCAATGTTATGCAAAAGACCTTGACATAACCACGTCCTGATCACGTGCAAAACAGTAGATCTATGCTTTTTTCTTCACAAAAGAAAGTCTCAATTAAATTTGTTTTGAATTAAATATGGGAATGTAAAAAGTCAAAGGCATTAAGAAACTTACAAAAGCTTTTTTTCCTTTGCAATTTATCGTGAAAAAGTAATACGCTTTGCTAAAAGTTTCTGGCATCTCGCTTCACAAGGGCTCCGCTTTCTCTGATTGCAATTTTGTCTTGGATGTGGAAGTTGGTATTTTAGATAACGATTTTAAACCGTTTTCATTACGTTTCCATAATCATTTGACCACGAGGAATAACTAATTAGCAGACAAATAAATAGTCTCTTATTTATAATCGAAGGCACGCTTTACATTCGGAGCTTCACATTGCCTTTCTACAGAATTATCACCAGGGTTAACCACGAAAATGAAATGAGAAAATTAGTGAGACAAAGATACGTTATCGTTTTGTCGCTTATTCAGTTATCCTGCGGAGCCTAATCTCATACAGAACTCAAGATCCACACACAAAATGTAGATGAGTTAAGATTTGGTAACAATAACAACGGGTTTCCCTCTGGCGGAGAGACAGTGTTAGGCTTCTAAAAGCAAAAATGTGAATCCCAAAAATGGAAAGGATATGCAAAATATAAGAGGGCATATTGCATCATTATACTTCAATTCTTAAGGCTCATGCTTAAGGCAAACAGAAAAGATTGGTCCTTTATCCGTAGTTTTTAAGAGTGAGGTTTTCAATCTTTTTTTCGTGCTTTTTGAATAGATTGTAGATGACAAAATGAAAAATCTTCCTGTTAAGAGAGAGTTCATAAGTCCACGCAATAGTGCCTTATATTTCAATGAATAAATGAGAGTTTATAAACAGATTGGTTACTTACGCTACTGACTCAAGACAGCTTGTTTATGAAATAGAACAATAACATCTTTGGAAGAAAGAAACAAATTACAAAGCGACAGCTGGCGTATTTTGTTAAAATGTTCATTCGGGGTTTTTAAAACAAACCTATTCTATTTCTAAGCAGCCACGGGTTTATTTGGATTTTGATTGATTGAACACAAAATACTTCAAGTGGTCAGTTTTTTCTTTTTTCAATAATAGCAAAATTCACACCGAGTAAGAACGTCAGCCTTTTGTTCCTTCTTATTTTGTTTATCCTATACGTAAAAGCTCTTTCTCTGCAATTCTTGTTATAAGTTAGAATTCGCTCAGATTGAAGAATAAAAGACGACCTGTTTTTTCTCAGTGTCCGAAATCAAGGATAGATAAGTGAGCCATTTCCGAATTGCTTTTGGCCTCTTTTCGAAACAAGGCCTGGTGCTGAGTCGTTCGTATGAAAATGAGTTTTTAAACCAAAATTTGCATGGGAATGATAACGAATAAACCTTTGAAAGAATGTGCACCAGGATGTGCTTTGAAAAAGAGGCTAAAGGTAATTCAGAGATGGCTTATTGTCTCATCAAATGCAGTCAAGGTCCAATATGACTTTTGTCTTAGCGCGCTGTGTGAAACTGTTCTGCTTTGATTGAAGAACGTGAGCTTTGGCAGTGGGTGATCTATTTATGTACGCTCGTGTTGTTTTTTTTTTATTAGTACCTTGGAAATAACAAGAAAATTTAACGCAAAAGTTGTTTCAAAGGTTAGTGGTAGGCTATGGCAGATGTCGATCGATGGCGTTTTACGCGTGACCGAAAATCTTTCAATCAGGAAGCCTGAAAAGTTATTTGTTTTTGGTTCGAACGAAATTTTCACACAGGTTTGTTAATTGATATCAGAGCAAATTAAGTCTATAAGTAATCGAAGAGTCACTTACTGGGATTTTTCCCTGCTTTCCGAATTTTCTAGGCTATGCATTGATGCATTTCTTACTCTAAACTGTCTCTCTTGAATTATCTCCAGATGAAAAGTTTGGGAAATTTTAGCGTTCAAGACCGCTTCTCGTTTACTTTCCTGAGTATGCGGAATTTTCTTCTCGCCTTAATTTCAATTTATCTTGAGCAACTGTCTTTCTTTGAGAGCTTCTTCCAGGGTGCTGAAAGTTTTCCATGAAAAAGTTTCAGTAAAAACAGATTTATTTATACAAATGTCGACATAGGGATAGCTTTATACCTGGTAAAAAATTGGCAAAGAGAGTCAAATATATTGTATCCTTCGAAACTTCTCGGAATTCTCTTCAGAAACTGAACTTTCCAGAAGTCATTCTTTAGAAAGAAAGAAAGAAGTCGATATAAAGGACCTTTAATTAGAGCTTCAACAGGTGTACCATGCATGACGTTTCTTTTTCATTCTAATTAGCTGTATTCAATTTGTTCTAAAAGTTTGTGCTACTTTTTCGTTTTTAATTTTGTTTCTTTCAAGGCTCTAACATACGCACAAGGGATTTTTCTCAGGCTAATACGCAAATTAAGCTGTAAGCAAAAACAAAACAAAGAAAATCAAGTTATGAGGGCTCTTACAACTTTAAGTTCTCATTGATAGCCTTGTTGCGATACAGGGGTTTTAGCTCTGTTGTATGATTGGCTGCCAAGCTTAGTAGGAGGCCAAGTCCGTATAGTTTGGGGGCAGTGAACCAGGAACGCATTAATATATAATTCAGCTGAAAAATGACTTTGGTATTGGCGTGGGAATGTTTTATTTTTTATTTTTCATTTTACCATGGTGAGGTGTACATTAGCTTGTATGTCTGAGGGATTAATGTTGCCTTTCATTTACAGAAATCAAATCAAAGCTGCATCAAGATGGACAAGATGAAGCAAACGTTTCACTTACTCTTCCTGATATCGCTGATATACTTAAATGTCTCAGTTGGGAAACAATGCAAAACAGCTGGAGTATCGATTCCAGGCAAAGCTCTTACGGGTTACACGTTTAAATCTTTGGTTGTGCGGGCGCCGTTTGAATGTCAAGTACTTTGTGAGAACACATTTCATTGTCAGAGAATTGAACAACAGAACAAAGGAGGCAAGACCTCGAAACTTTGTCACGGATGAAAATCGATTTTACGAGAGGAGCTGGCCTAATGGAGGTATAGTTTTGATAAAAGTCGAGTATAGTTTCGTTTGTGCAGGACGTTGTCCCAGGACTTTTAATAAATGAAATTAGGAAAAAGCCAAATAGGTATTCAAATAAAAATTACGCTGCGGTTGTGGGAAAGTCTCACAGAACTTCTTCTGAATTATTCTTACAATCTCCTTGGGATCATCGTTTTTGTAAAAAGAAAGTCGTTTTTTTTTAAAGTTGACGAAATATATGCATTTAAGCATTGCATGAAATTATTATGATTTTTTTTTATGATTATTATTTAGCTCAGAAAATGCGTCTCCTTCACTGAAAAAAAAATCAAACGAACGGTTTAACATTTTAAAGCATACATCAAATCTTGTTATTGGGTGTTCCATTGGATTTTCTGTTGGAATCCAGTGAATCATTTATATTTTTAAAAAGGAAACAAAGCAGTTTTCTTGTATGGCCAAGTTTAGATAATCTTTAGCTAGAACATAAGCACAGGTTTGTAATCGCTTTCCATTGTTGCACAAACATCTGACGCTCTCAAGAAGTGTGAAAGCAGCTTTTAATCGAAATAATAATGAGTGCCTCTTTTTAGTTTACTATTTCCTTTCTCTTGGTCGCATTTGCCTTTCACTACGACCACGTTCTTGCAAATATGAACATGCCAAAAATAAAACATAAACAAAGATTTACACGACTAAAACTGATTTAAAGATATTTGTTTGACGCGTTTCCATTTCGCCATTATTTCAAAGTTCCTCTTGGCACCCTTCCTGAATTGTCTGCTGAGTCCTGTATGGAGATCGTCTCCAGCGAAGAAGACAAGGTTGTCAGCGGTTTGTACTGGCTTAATTTCAGAGAGCTGGGAATAATACAGGTAAATTCTCTTTCCGTCTGCAGAGAAATCACAGCGATTGTTTAAATTGGTTAAGCATTTTTCTTTTTTGAGAAACTTCAACATTGATGTCTGCAAGTAAAATAATGGAGATCCTGTTCATAATGCATTTTCGTGGCACTTCGTAGTTCAGACATTATCGTAACCCACTACGCCGAAACAATTTAATCTTAGTGTCAATTTAATCTTAGTGTCACTTACAATACAGTTTTTGTCAGAGTTTCAAATGCAGCCAATCCTCGTCAATTGTTGGTTTTAAAATTTAAGTTATCGTGCCAATTGTTTGTATTATTTCGACTCTCCAGGTATATTGTGACTTTACACATGCTAGACATGGGTGGAACCTCATCGCTCGGTTCTCAAACACTGACGCTGTGCACTGGATGCTTGATTCTAGTTACTGGTGATATGATAGAAGAGAGGCTTTCGGAGTAACTACTGATCCATCTGGCAACACTGACATGATATCACGGTTATTTTGGCTGCTTAACGGAAGCGATTTCAAGATCACGCGCAGCGACGATTCAGAGCATACTGCTCTATTGCAAACCACAGGTAACTGTCTAGGAATACAGACATTCCGCTCTAAAGTCACAAACTACGGTGATTTCAGAAATGGCACAATTTGGCCTAAGCCAAGGTGCTTAGGAACATGCAAAGTGCAATATGGTGGACAGTACCAAAGTACTGACGGCTTCGTGCGGGCTTCATGTAACGGCAGCCTGCAAGCTGCTGATGAGGTTGGCTTTTGGTGTGATTATGGTTGGACCGGCTCCGTGATTATGATTGGAGGAGGCGGAAATGGATGTGGCAAAAGTGGTCACGGCATAGGAATTACAACGGCAAAAGAGGCTTCATTAGCAAAAAATGGACGGGCAGAAGATGATTTTGGAAATACCACATGGGTCTTATCAGAGCGGAGTTACTCATTAAACTTTTGGATAAGATGAAGAGAGAAAAAGTATATTTAATTGTATTTTAGAAAGAGATTATTAACTGTTTACAATCTCTTGATTGGAGTCATCATTGAACGGGCTAATAATGGTTTATTCTATTTATTCAAGGCTTTATTCTTTTCATTGTCTATTTTCGTTGACTATCCCCAGGTTTCGAACTGGAAAACTAGCATATATATCACCTTTTTTTTTAAACAGTAACTCTTTGCAAAAATAACTCTTATTTCCCTTTCTTGCTGCAATTGAAATAAATCAAGCAACAGGTTACTACAGGAGCGGCTGGGCTTGCTCAGGAAGATGCAAAGTACAGTATAGTAGACATTGCTGAACGACGGATGGTTTTGCAATAGTTCAATGCAGTGGCCATCTGCAAACCACGGATGAGATCAACGCATGTTGTCAGCCTGTGACCGGAGTGGTTAAGAGATAAACTGCTGAGAGGGAGGGTGACTGTTCTAAAGCTTACTATGGAGTAGGATTTTACAACATCAGCACGCTTTGTTTGAAAAAGAAGATGGACGAACTAAGTATGATTTTGTAAATACAGTAATGCTCTATGCGCACGTACAAATGATTACACATTTACTCAGCGACTATTCGACATGCATAACCTGAAACAAAAAAATAACAAAATATCTTTTGCTGGCAACACTATGTCCAAAATCATGATTGAAGCCCAACGAAAATCTTGGAGGTTCCCTGCTATGGCTATAATGTATTAGTTCAAGAGAGAGAAGTAAGCTCGTTGAGTATTCCTTCGCAAATAGCAAATGTGAAATTGTGATTTCTTGTATCAATCTAAATTTAGAGCTTTCTCTGATTTTTCTCTTTGATTTAAATATTCGTTGTTTAAAGAAGAGTTTGAAAACCATTCCCACTGCCTTTAATGTTTCCCTTACCTTACGGGTTCGCGATTAATTTGTAATTTTAGACCCGAAGCATGTTTTTCATAGGAAATCTTTTTTGTACTATTATTACCAAAATGTTTTCTCAAGGTTATGACTGAAAAATTCTTTTTAAGAGTTTTCGAGGAAAAACACAAATCAATCATAGGTAGAATTTTTGTATTTTGTATGGAGCATGGAGCTTGCTAAGTATACCGCGAGTTTAGGTTCTATTGCGTTCTCGTTCATCACTTCCCTTTACGGCTCAAGCTAATCAGACGAGATTGCTCTCAGAAGCGCAGTTTTACAAGTCAGACTCTTATTTTTTCAAATGCATTGTTGACGAAGCCTTTCCCTGGAGAGAGTGCATGAGTAAAAAAATATTATCTGAAAAAGTCTACGTGATAATTTCCTTTGACCTAATAGTTAAGTCAGTTTTGATAAACGAGGATTATTTACGTTAATGAGTGTATTGAGGAAGGAAACAGGAGTGCAGATCAGTTTGACTCAAAACAGCGTACTCCAGAGAGAGATCAATGACATTCCATGATTAATTATTCTAGAAGATATTTAAAACAAAATGCAGAGTACTCGAAAAAAACGAGATGAGACAACACTGAAATTTTCTCAACATAATGTTTCTTTATTTCGGCTCAGTACTGCTATCTTTTTGTAGCTAGTCCATTTAACCTGCGGAGCCTATTCTTATGGAGAACTAGAGATCTTCGCAAAATATCGAGATGAGTTAAAATTTGGTGAAAGTAATAACAGGTAGTCCTTCGGCACACAATCTGAGCCCTGTGAAAGCAATTATGTAAATACCGGAGGTAGAAAAACTTGTCAAAATAAAAGAGGGTGTTATTAGTACTCATTCGTTATTTTCTTGGAGCGACTTGACCAATTTGAGCGAGCGGATTGTGTGAGAAATGAAGTATTTTGAAGGGAGGTTAACTTGTGAGTGTTGTAAGTTAGGCGATAAACAAGAGTTTGTCAGTAAATTTGAAGGAAAGACTCCCCAGTTCATTACAAGTAGCGGGAGATCAGCGTGTAATGAAATATTTGCTAACAGCACGGCAGGTGTTGGTGGCATTTGTACACATCACTTCAGGGCTCAAGCTAACCGGATGAGGTTGCTCTCCGAAGCAAATTGCGCTCTCCGAAGCGCATATTCAAAAGCCAAGTTTCTAGTTCAAGTTTTTAAAATGAAATTTTTATGAAGCATTTTCCTCGCAAGAGTACAAGGCGCAAAAAGAATGTCTAGACAAGGTATTTCAGATCATATTTAAAACACGATACAAAATACTTAGAAGATGACTAAATAAAACGGAACTGAAAATTTTCTACAACGATGTTTCTTTGTTTCGGCTCAGTATCGCCAGTATTAGCTTCCAGTTTAACTTCCGGTTCTGTTTCGAGTTTTATCTAGACAATTCCATCTAAATGCAAGTGCGAAAGGATTACAATCAGTAGGAGCAAATTGATATGATTCTATTATTCTGGTTGATATTTGGTAATTTTTCCTTATATGTTATAGAGTAGCACGTACCACCGACTTTGGATTAAGTTCGAGCTCGAGTTGGACTTCGAGTTGGACTTCGAGTTGGACTTCGAGTTTTAATTCACATTCGCTAATTTGTCTGTTCGTCTGTATGCGGTCTACAACTGCAGAAATGGACAGTTTCTTAGTATTCATTCGCAGTGAAAAATTGCAACACACTTTGTAGAGAACCAATATCGTTGCTCTAAAAATTTATGGCTTAAACCACGAAAGAAAAAAATATTCCCGATGTTACCTCGAATTCACCTGGCTATTTGTAAATATGAACTCATAACGTGGCGTTAAAAATGTATGACAAAGGAGATAATCAAAGCTTTTCCCTGTTTCGCGTCACGGTAAAATTCACACTGCTAATATGTCTGCTTTTCTGTGGACAGTTTTCCTCTTTTTCAAAGGTGTATACGGCTATTATTTCATCGCCTAAATCAGAATTTACTTATTTGGCGTGGGATACTAGATTTATGTCAATTTGCTCTCTACTGATGGCAATCCTTCAGTACTTGCACTTAGATGGAATCAGTTACCTAGATAAAACACTAAACATAACCAGAAGTTCAACTCGAAGTTCACCTCGAAGTTCCTCTTGGAGTCCAACTCGAAGAACATAATAAAACTTTAACCTGCCGTGTTCAATTTTACGAGCTTTCCAGTCATTAATAAACCAGTCGAGATTGATAGACGCTTGAAAGTTCCGTTGATATAAGACATTTCCCGACACAGCGTTGTTCAAGTTTGATTTGATTTATGTCAGCGTCCGCCCCATTACAAGTACTTTGCATCTTCCTGAGCAAGCCCAGCCCGGCTGCTGAAGGAATCTTTTTCTTAATGTACTTCAATTGCAGCAAGAAAAGGAAAGTAAGGAGTTTTTTTTGCAAAAAGTAACTTTTAAGACTAGTAGTAATCAAAGATTAATAAGTGCGTTAGAAGTTCAATGAATTTAGCTAAAATCATACAAAAACAGAGGAGGAAATTAGTTGAGAGATTAAATGAGAAAGACGAAGTATTTAAAGAGCAACATGAACAATAGCAACTTTAATAGTGAAACCCAAATATGTAACCAAAGATGTTTATCTACTTAGTTACAATGTAGTTTAGATACTGATTGTGGGAGACTAACTTTTGTAACAGTAACATGAATGATAGTAACTTGAATAGCTACAAGGGATTGGTTAGTTGCAAGGGAAAATGTAACAAAACATGTTAGTCTACTCAGTATCTTGAAAAACTGAAAATGATAGAGTAGATTTTATAACAACAACATGAGCCCGCAATTTCTTTGGCCGGCTATTGGGCTTAAAATTCGTGCGCGCGCTTAATAATTATTCAAAATGGCGCAGATTTTGAACATCGCCCGTCCAAGTAACCAAAAATCTCGAATCTTCACGCCTGGCATGCACAGGTATCCCATCGACCACAGGATCCCCAAAGATTACGAAGCGTTCTCCTAACGTCGAACGCAAAAAAAGGTAATATACATGTTTGCCATGTTTGCCAACAGTCAACTTTTCAGTTAGAAACCTGTCGATAATCAACGAAAATGGATTATGAATAGAGTAAAGCCTAGAATAAATAGAATAGAGCCATTCTTAGCCCCGCTCCAGAAGCATTAATTATCATAAAGAATTAATAATCTCTTTCTAAAATACAATTAAATACATTTTTCCTTTCTTCATCTTATCCACAAGTTTAATGAGTAACTCCGTTCAGATGAGCCCCACGGACTATTTCCAAAATCATCTTCAGCCCGTCCATTTTCTGCACTGAATGAAGCCTCTTTTGCCGTTGTAATGCCTATCCCGTGATGCGTTGTACCACATGCACCTCCGGCTCCTCCAATCATAATCACGGAGCCGCTCCAACCAATCTCACACCAAAAGCCAACCTTATCAGCAGCTTGCAGGCTGCCGTTACATGAAGCCCGCACGAAGCCGTCAGTAATTTGGTACTGTCCATCATATTGCACTTTGCATGTTCCTAAGCACCTTTCCGCGGGCCAAGCTGTGCCATTTCTGAAATCACCGTAGTTTGTGACTTTAGAGCGGAATGTCTGTCCTCCTAGACAGTTATCTGTGGTTTGCAGTAGAGCAGTATGCTCTGAGTCATCGCTGCGTGTGATCTTGAAATCGCTTCCGTTAAGCAGCCAAAATAACGGTGATATCATGTCAGTGTTGCCAGATGGATCAGTAGTTTCTCCGAAAGCCTCCATTCTATCATACCACCAATGACCAGAATCAAGCATCCAGTGCCTTGTATCAGTGTTTGAGAATCGAGCTATGAGGTTCCACCCATGTCTAGCATGTGTAAAGTCGCAATATACCTGAAGAATCAAAATTATACAAAATATTGGCACGATAACTTAAATTTTAAAACCAACAGTTGACGAGGATTGGCTGTATTTAAAACTCTGACAAAAAAGTGTCTAGGGAGAGAAAGTAACACTGTTTATGATGGTGAGAAAGATATCGTTAGTTTTAACGAATGTTTTAGTCAAGTTCTTATGATCAATGTTCTCTCTTAAATATTTGTAAATTTCTCAGAATATACGGGTAAATCTTAATATGTCGAGTAGCTCAGCCGTAAAAGTTGAAGTCTAGTACGTGTATACTTCACAGAAAATCTTCCGCGCTCTAAAGCGGGGAAAACTTAATGAAAATAAAACTTGGAATCGACATAGCATTTTCAAATAAGACCATCATTCTGTTTCTTTAGTTTGCCCACCCGTGTAGGCATGCGTTAAATGCACATACACGGATAAACTTACGAATGGATGGATATGGATGAGCGTAATGTCAAGACGCCAAGATAAAATTGTCTCGGCGTAGTAGTTAATGATATTTTCTGAATTTCGAAGTGCCACGAAAATGCATGATGAACAGGATCTCAGAAAAAAAAATGCTCGACCAATTTAAGCAATCACTGCGATTTCTCTGCAGACGCGGAGAGCAATTACCTTTATTATTCCCAGCTCTCTGAAATTAAGCCAGTACAAACCTCTGACAACCTTTTCTTCTTCGCTGGAGACGATCTCCATACAGGACTCAGCTGACAACTCAGGAATGGTGCCTAGGGAAACTGAAAAATGATGGCGAAATGGAAACGCTTCAAAGAAATATTTCAAATCAGCTGCAGTCATGTAAATCTTTGTTTATGTTTTTCTGATATGCTCATATTTGCAAAAACGTAGTCGTAATGAAAGGCAAATGCGACCAAGAGATAGGAAAGAGATAACTTAAAGGAGGTAGTTTTTAATATTTTCACAGAATTTCGATTAAAAGCTGCTTTCGTACTTCTTGAGAGTGTCAGATGTATACGCAACAATGGAAAGCGATTCCAAAACCCATGCTTATGTTCTAGCTAAAGGTATCTGAACTTGGTCAGACAAGAAAGCCGCTACGTTCTCTTTTCTAAAAATACAAAAGTTTTACTTGATTCCAACAGAAAATCCCATGGAACATTCAGCTACAAGATTTGATGTTTGTTTTGAAATGCCAAGCTGTTCGATTAATTATTCTTTTTCAGTTAAGGAGACGAATTTTCTGAGCTAAATGTGCATACTAAGAAATAACAAAATTTTCGAGATGATTTTCCAAATTTCGTTTACTATAAGTCCTGGGACAACGTCCTGCAGAAGCAAAGCTATACTCCACTTTTATCAACACTTTACCTCTATTAGGCCAGCTCCTCACGTAAAATCGATCTTCATCCGTGACAAAGTTTCGTGGTCTTGCTTCCTTAGTTCTGTTGTTCAATTCACAAATTTTTCTCGGTAAGAAAAAGTTGTAACTCTGACAATGAAAAGTGTTCTCACAAAGTACTTGACATTCAAACGGTGCCCGCACAGCCAAAGACTTAAACGTGTAACCCATGAGAGCTTTCCCCGAAATAGATGCTTCCGCTGTTTTGCACTGTTTGCCAACTGAAATATTTAATAAGTATAACACCGATATCAGGGAGAGTAAGTGAAACGTTTTCTTTATCTTGTTCATCTTGATGCAGCTTTGATTTGATTTCTGTAAATGAAAGGCAACATTAAACCCTCAGACATGCAAGCTAACGTACACCTCACCATGGTAAAATGAAAAATAATAAAAAAAAACATTCCCACGCCAATACCAAGGTAAATTTTCAGCTGAATTATATATTTTGGTCCCGCACGTTTCTGATTCACTTCTGCCAAACTACACGGACTCAGCCTTCTAATTAACTAGGCTTCTAATCATGCAGCACAACTAAAACCCCTGTATTGCAACTAGGCTATCAATGTGAACGTAAAGTTGTAAGAACCCTCAAAACTCGTGTTTCTTTGTTTTGTTTTTGCTTACAGCTTAGTTTGCGTATTAGCCTGGAAAAATCCCTTATGCATATATATATGTTATTTGCTGGCTGGGAGGTCCGTATGGTGAAAAACTGTGACCGAGGTCTTGAAAATACTGCCCGAGGCCGTAGGCCGAGGGCAGCATTTTCAAGACCGAGGTCACAGTTTTTCACCATACGGACCGACCCTTAGCCGGTAAATAACATTTTTATTGTTTTTAAACTTGACGAAATTATTTCCGAAAGAACCCGAATGATTTATGCCCGTGAATACGGCAAGATCTTCCATAAACTGAACAATTTTTGAGTGAGTAAATGGTAGTTAAAATAGAGGTGATGCAAATTTAAGAGAGATGCCTCAGCGAAACATTTTCATTTCCGTAACGATAAAGGTGATTTAAAAGGCTTCCAAACAAACTTTGAAACATTATTTTTACAAGTATCTGTCACAATCTGACACCTGTCAATTAGAGAGCGCGCAAGAAAAAAAAAAGCGTAGGAACATTTGAAAACCAACAGAACTAGTTTGGCAAGAATCAGTTAATGATCTAACGGAAAGTATTATTCACTCTCATCGACCACTCATTCATGTACGAAGATTTACCTCTGTTCATTAAGTAAACGGTGAGGAAAGTAATTGTGAGTAAATTCAATTTTTTTTATTTTGAAGTTGTGAGAGTTTGCTCGTTTGTTTGCTGTAATGGCGTGTTTAACTCTGATCTTTCCTTCACAAAAACTAAATTCGAACGGCACACTCCAACGAGACACAAGGGAATGTAATGCGGCCTTTTCCCAAAAAATTCCTTCAATTTCTGTTGTGCAATTTAAGGTACAAATGTCCAAATTGAACGGAATTGGAAAGACTCACCAGGAGCGTATATTTGTTGTAGAATTTAAAACTTCGCTCGCTCTTTCACTATGAACAAATTGCTCGAGAAAATTCAGATATTAAATGAATAAAAGTTCCATCGTTCAGTTTAACTGTAACCAAATACCTCACGTTTCAACTTTCTGGGTACTTTTTGTGAACGATTAAAATTAATTGCAGACGGTTTTTAGGCCGCTTGTCAACCAACGTAATGACACTATTGTTTATACAAATTCATTCTGAAACCAATATTTTTCTGTCAACCAAAGTGATTTGATAGAGAGAAAAGAGAGGATTCATAAGTTATTTATCGGCTTGAGGTAGTGACCGACGTATTTGCTTAAAAATACAGCCCAGCCAGAAAACGAGGTATATTTATGAAAAATGACAACGAAAGTTGGGATGTACTCGGCAACTCACGAAAGCGTTACCGTGGCCCGTGGGCAGAGATAGGAAAATACTGACCGGGTAAAGAACCAATCAGATTGCAAGATTCGTTACCGTGCCCTCTAAAAAAACAATAAATATTGAAATTAACCTGAGAAGTGAAAATTCTGCATACTCGATCAAGAAAGTAAACGAGAAGCGGCTTTGTTCGCTAAAATTTCCCAAACTTTACATCTAGAGATAATTCAGGAGAGACAATATAAAAATACGAGGTAAGAAATGCATCAATGCATAGCCCAGAAAATTCGGAAAAGCAGGGAAAAATCCAGCAAGTGAATCTTCGGTTAGTTATAAACTTAATCTGCTCTGATTTTAATTAGCAGACCTGTGTTGCATGTGAAAATTTAGTTTGAACCACAAAGAAATAACTTTTTAGGCTTCCTGTTTGAAAGATTTTCGGTCAGACGTAAAACATCATCGATCGACATCGAATCTACGCGCGCCCCTGCATTATTCTCTAAACATCTTACATGATACAAATAACTCAAATATCATAAATATCTGCTACGCATTCTCTACTATTCTCGAAAAAATAACAAACGAGTTTAGTTCATATTCCATTGAAGCGTATATATCACTCACTCAATTTACTTTGCCAAGACCTCAATCTTAATCTATAGGACTTCCAAAATGGGAATTATGTTTCCTTAAAGTAGTTTTCCTGATCTTCATTAATACTTACCGCAAAATGAGGGTATTTTAAATTACATTCGGGATAATTCTTTCGACTAATTCCACTTGTTAAATTGAGTAACTGGCATCCAAGCTTTAGCAAGGCCAACGAAACTCTCAGAACATTTGGCCTCTTTTGTAAAAATGAAAGAAATAAAATATTTATTAGCGACGAGACAGGCGCCAATGGACAAGCTTCTTTTGTACTGTTAATTAATGAATAGAACCTCTTGTCTGTGAGGTTTAACTAATTGTATCTTTGCCAGTTTGCGGAGCCCTCGAAGAGAGATGCCAGAAATTTTTGGGAAAGCATATTTTTTTTACAATAAATTTCAAAGGAACCAGAGCTTTTGCAAGTTTCTCAATCCCTTCGACTTTTTGCATTCCCATAGTTAATCCAAAACAAAATTTAATTGAAGCTTTCCATCGTGAATTTGTTTACAAGAGTTATTGACGTCAAAAGAAAAGTTTAACCAAGAGAAATAAGCACTTTCGGTTTTGCCTCTTCCTTACTGAATTGGCATACTCGGCATTTTTAAAGAGAGAATCATAGATCTACTGTGGCGTATGGTATGGTATGATATATACATATATAGGAAGTTTATGTTTCGGTTTCTCCGTATCACAGTGCTGGAGACATAGAAGTAGAGCGTATGAACTGGTTAAGGAAAAAACAAAGAGATTACGCTTTATCCCGAAAAGCCTGTTTCGTGATAGAATCACTCTTCTGGGGATTTTAATGGCAAGAATGTTTGTAACCATCGTTTAAAGACAATAAAATTTGCATAATAAATGTGGCGGTAAATTTAGATGCTTTGTTCAGCTGTTACGCGGCAACGCTTTGTCTCTGTGACATCATGAAGACACGAGTTCATTACGTTTGTCGAGTGATGATAAATCAGGTCGGCAGATGATTAGGAATTTTTCTTTAAGGCAGAGGTTGCATCTTTTATTTGCGCTATTGTAGGGTGAGCGTAATAAAAGGATACGCTATGATGGCAAAACAACTGCAACTGCCGACAAAAGAACACATTCCCAATTCGACGGAAACTGCCTTCAATCATCAGTTACCTATCAAGCCACCGTCACACGTAAGGACAATAGCAGGTACACAGGACTTACAGAAAACGACTATAAGACAAGATCTAGAAAACAAACACCATCACTGTTATACGCAAAACACAGATAGAAAAAAAAAAAGTAGGCTGAACAAAAGTGGGCTGAACAGTCCAAAACCAAGAGTTCCCATCCTCGGGCTTGCACAAACAGTTTCCAGTGACTCACCAGTGACTCACCAGGGCTGCATCGCATTGCTCCCCTTAATGTTTTTAAACCTTTTTTATCTTCATCGGCCAGGCTGGCTTGAAGGCCAGCCACAATCACCATAATAAAAGCCTGGCAGGTAACCCCTCCCAAGTCTCTTGCTTTGGATTCTCGACCACTCTCTTATCACCGGATGTCACCCGCTAACTGAGTTGTGGCTGGGCATGAAGCTGGCCGTCAATCTTACGAGACAGTACGTATGTTTGACAAATCCGAACAAATGTATTGTGGTCTGATGAGTGTGAGTCTAATTTTGAAATAAAAGTACTTCTCGGAAATAAGAACTAAGCACTAATGTTCCTTATCTCAAGTTGTCATATCACCTCGACAGAGTTCAGAAGTTCAGTTTACCACAAAACTGCTGCTGCAGCAACTATTACCACTACTGCGCAAATACAACTTCCGTTTTTAATACTATCATTATCTCCATTATTACTACTACTAACACTATCAAAACTTCTACTTTTACTAATACTACGAACAACACAGCCATTATCAATGCATTTCCTACTACTTACATCCGTTTATGATCTACACTCTCATACACAACAGTGTTGGGGTTGTACTTGTCACTTCAGTTTTCGAATGTTCTTTGTTTAGAGTGTGATATTATTATTACTTTTGTTTTTGCCAGCTACAAGTAGAAGGTAGTACCATCAACCTTGTGCCGTTACCTAGTTAGTGCCGCAATACCTTAGATAACAATCTGGTGTTAAGTGAAGATTATAAAGAAAATAAGAGCCACAATTCCTTACTTCAATGTTGATGCTCCAGAGACAACAAATTGAATTCCTGTAAAAGCAGACCTGTCTTGTAACCTATCGGTCAGCTGTAGTAGGATGGACTTCGTTTAGCCAACCAGTTGAGTGTGCACCGCACCTGTAAATAGGCGTGCAAGCGGTACGCATACACGTACCAGCGGTATCCTTGGATCGATACCAGCCATAGAGGACACATTCTAGAATAATAAATTTTTGAAGGTATGGTTACAGGTATATTTACCCATTTGTGTTGATTAATATTTGATTAAAATAATATGTGCTATTATGTCAACTAACAAGGTTTTAATGATACTTCCACGACACCCGCCGGTCTAATGCTGACTTTAGGGTCTTTGATCATGTTTGAGTAAGACGAGGACTTTTATCATGAGTGATTATTCACGAGAAATTATATATATACATTTAATGAGTGTGATTAGAATGAAAACTGGTGTTATTGATAAGCAGACTGAAATGTCAGATGGAATTCTTGGCAGACATTTCGTAATAGTTGGTCTTGCAAATATTTGTCAATTTGGCTCGTTTGTAACGTGTATTTGAAACGCTATAAGACTTAGCAATGTGTTACAGAATCAAAAGTTAGCTTGCCACCGGTATAATTTTACGTGTGGTTTGATTTTAGGTACAACGGTGTTGCGCGAGAAATCAATTTCGCAACTTGAACCGTATAACGCAACCCTTAAGGAGAAAGTAATGAAGAGAAAATAAAAATACATAACTTCCTCGTCCATAAGTCTGATTTTAAAAGAGTGGATTCTTTCATTCTCCTTTTGAGGAGAATGCAATATTTTTGTTTTCGCCGCTAAATAATCAGTTACTACTCATGAGATGATCAGATCAGATCATACCAGCTTACATTATTTTAAGACTATCCAGGCCGCGTCGTTCAGGGGCAGCTGAGACATCTATAGAAACAATACTTGTATACAGAAATCTTGAAGACTATATTTACAGGTACTTAAGTAATTCGACTTTTTAACTATTATTTTCGTTTCCTGACTATAGCCCACTGAAGTGTGATCACAGCCACTAACAACCTTCCCCCAGAAACAAATGGCCGCTTCTATGTCAATATGAGCATGCTGAAAAAAGGGTCGTGCATTACAATACCACAAAATGACTTGTGGCATAAAACTCTTTGTTTCGTGCATATCAGGTTTTTGTTTGCGACCAATCTAATTATGACAAACCACGCCAGCGTTCTCAGTATGTTGACAGTTTTCGATTTCCCGCCCAAAGAACGTACAGAGAAGTAACAGTGCCTCTTCCACTTGGCAGTAGTCTTCATCCACCTAGAATGGGTCAGATCCCTGACCGTTTTTAGCACAACAACTAGCCTTGGTTGCACCGAAAAAGCAAGCAGGGTTTGCCCCTTGAAAATCCCAGAAACCTTTGAGCAAACACGAGAATCCGATTACTAGCAACTCACTCATAAATCCTTACTCCACTTCGATAGGAAAGTATAACATGGTAACTTGGTATGATCAACGGAGTTGATAACGTAAATTGGCCACCATAAAGAGTTTTAAAGTGGATCAGCCACAAAACGATTGCGTATCAAAATTTTACTCAATATTTCATTTTTTTACTTCGGAAATTTGCATGCATTTGCTTCTATTTTCAACAATTAGAATAGGAACTAAAAGTACCCAAAAAGCAATAAAGCATGTATCCCTTAAAAGTAAAGTGCAGGTTGTTATTGGCCAGTCAACAATTTGTTAAACTTAATCACAAACAAATGGTAGCTTAATTCAGTTATTAAAAAAAACAAGAATCTGTTGGTCGACAGAAAAAGTTAGACCAGGGAACTCTTATCTATTTGTGTTAGTATTATCCAGATGATTGGAAATTTTTCTTTTTTTTTCCAGTTGTAACTATTTTGAAATACGTTTGTTCCCACCGGAAAGTATGCATTATTTCATACCTCAAAAGACCTTAATAAAGCAATCATTTCTGTCTCTAGAAATTTCAATGCTTTACTTTAATAATCATGGTAAACTGAGGCGAATTTTTCCAAAATCGTCACACGATAAGGTTAACACGAGTCCTTGCGTGATATATTCTAAGAGGAACAAGTGGATACGGAATATTCTTTTGGACCAATACAATGTAGCTGCTATAGGAAGCACACATGATTTTTGTAGTGCTTTAATGTTTTGAACAGCGTGTTACCATCAATGGATAAACTGTTATGCCTGTTTCAGTTTATGCATTACAAAGGGATGCTGAGTTAAATAAGTGATTATTTGTGTCTACCTAAAGCGTAACTGTATTTACAAAATCATATTTAGGTCGTCCATCCTCCTTTTAAACGAGCCTCTATTGTCTCTATATCTCCCAGTCTGTAGCGAGCTTAATCGTTTAACCACTTCAGTTTATCTTATCATTGTCTTGCTTATGGCCCCGGCATGGAACTGTTGTAAAACCATCGTGCGTTTGATAATGTCTACTATACTGTGCTTTGTATCTTCCTAAGCAAGCCCAGCCGCTCCTGAAGTCAATTGTCGCTGACGTATTTCAATTGCAGCGAGAGAGGGAAAGTAAGAATTGATTTTTGTTAAGAGCTATTGCTAGCGATAAAGGCATTCTTCACGTTTGCCTGAGATCAAAGCAAATTTACCAATTCAAAACCCCGTGATAGCTGAAAAAATGGACTCTAAATAGAATAAGCTACCATTACATAGCCAATTGAACGATAGCTAATGAATATTTCCCTGCAGCTTTTTTTTAAGTGATACATGCTTTATAGCGGAGTCTAAATAAATTTGTTGGGTACTTTTAGTTCCTATTGTAATTGTTGAAAATAGAAAAAAGTGCAGGCGAATTTTCGGAGTAAAACAATGAAATATTGAGTAAAATTTTGATAGGCAATCGTTTTGTGGCTCATCCACTTTGAAACTCTTTATGGTGGCCAATTTACGTTATCAGCTCCGTTGATCATACCAATTACCATGTTATACTTTCCCATCGAAGTGGAGTGAGGTGTTATGAATGATTTGCAAGTAATCAGATTCTCGTGTTTGCTCAAAGGTTTCTGGGATTTCCAAGGGGCAAACCTTGCTAGTTGCCTTTTTGGTGCAACTAAGGCTAGTTATTGTGCTAAATAAGGTCAGGGGTCTGACCCATTCTAAGTGGATGAAGACTACTGCCAAGCGGGAGATGCAATATTATTTCTCTGTACGTTCTTTGGGCGGGAAATCGAAAACCGTCAACATACTGAGAATACTGGCGTGGTTTGTAACAGTTAGATTTGTCGCAAACAAAAACCTGATATGCAAGAAACAAACAGTTTTTTTGCCACAAGTCATTTTGTGGTATTGCAATTCACGACCTTTTTTTTCAGCATGCTCCTATTGACGTAGAAGCGACTTTTTGTCTCTGGGTTAATGTTGTTGGTGGCTGTGATCACACTTCAGTGGGCTACGGTGAGGAATTGGAAATAATAGTTAAAAAGTCGAATTACTTAATTACCTGTAAAGGTAATCTTCAAGATTTATGTATGCAAACATTGTTTCTAAACATGTCTCAGCTGCCTCTGAACGAAGCAGCCTGGATAGTCTTAAACTAATGCAAGCTTGTATCCTAATGGGTACTAACTGATTCTTTACTGGCAGAAACGAAAAGATTACATTCTCCTCACGAGGAAAATGAAAGAATCCATTCTTTTAAAAATCAGACTTATGGAAGAGGAAGTTATGAATCTATTTTCATTTTCTCTTCATTACCTTCTCCTTAAAGGTTGTGCTATACGGTACGAGTTACAAAATTGATTTCTCACGCAACACCGCTGTACCTAAAATCAAACCCCACGTAACATTGTACCGGTAACTAGTTAACTTTTGATTTGGTAACACGTTGTTAAGTTTTTTATCGTTTCAAATACACTTTATACATAAGCCAAAATGAAGAATATCTGCAAGATCAACTTTTACGAAATGCCTGCCAAGAATTCCGATCACCTCTTATATTAAACAAGCAGTAGCCTTGACTTATATTTCATTTAGAGTCTTAAGTTAAAAATGGTCTCGTGCAACATGCCCTTGTTAATGTTGTCGTGGCAAAGTTGTCATGAAAGTTTTCTCGTGTAACACAAACGATAGCAAAACATCGATGATGATGACAAAAAATATGTCAGGTCCGACCTTGTTTCATTTTTCAAAACGATACCTTATTTCATCTCTTTTCTTTTCTTTTTGTTTTCGTTCTTTTTTTATTGTAATTAGCAATTTGGCACCATTAAATTTTGTTTTTTCCTAAGCTTACGACAACGTCGAATGTGGAATAAATAATTAGACGACCAATACAAAGGATAGTTTTTGAGCCGAAGAATGCTTTACATTGGAAGTTTAAGACAACCTCGTTTTAATTTTTACCATTATCAACTTTTTTTCAAGGTTAAGACTTAAAAATTCTCACTAAAAGTTTTCGATTAGAAAAACAATGAGAAAATTAGTACTTTACGTGACTGTTTTGTAGCTAATCCATATATCCCGCGGTGTCTATTCTCATAGAGAACCAAAGATCTACGACAACATACTGATGAGTTAAAAATTGATGACAATATCAACAGGAAGACATTCGGCACACAATGCTCTCAAAATGTATTTTACCATCTTCATCATTTATAATTCGCTATTTTGTTTGAGGGAGCAGATTCATTTAGTGTGGTCATGTATAGAAAGAGAATTTAGCATTTTGAACATGTACGTGTTGTAAATAACTTTACTTTAAGACGTGGAATTTTTTTCAGAGTCAGGCGATAAACAGGAAATTGTCAGTAATTATTAAGCAGGAGACCAGTGCATAAAAAATATTTGCAAACAACAGCAGGAGTAGGTTTTACTGCAATCTTCCACAGCTCAAGCTAACGAGAGATTGCTTTCTGATTTGCAGTTTTAAAGGACAGATTTCCAATCTTTTTTTCAAATGAAATGTTGATGAAGCGTTTTCAACGCGAGAGAGCGGAAAAGGTGAGACTAAGGTCTGTTTTTTTAAACAAAGTTTGACCGTTTTTTAACAAAACCACGTCGTAAACAATTCTTAATGTAGCCTAACCTTACATCTGAATATTTATTTTTGTGAACGGTGTTAAAATGACCGTGAGCTAAGAGTGGAAGGACAAGGACATTTACTTAATCAGGCCCACTTATTACATAAAATCATTGTCTGGGGTTAGACTTCGTGTATTTGGCCTGAAAAGTTTACCTTGTAATTCCGCTTTTTTCAATCGGTAACTGCGTTTTGATAAATAGGAAGCATTAATGCGAGTGAATCTATTGGAAAATGTAAATATTTGCAAGCGATATGGCGAGGATAAATTTTTTTGCTTACCTAGATATCACTTCCTTTTACGAGTCAAGCTAAACAGACAAGAGATTGCTTACTGACGCGCAGTTTTAGAAGTCAGGTGTCCAATCTTTCAAAAGCAATGTCGATTAAGAGTTTTACTTCGGAGAAAGCAGAGTAAAAAAGTTACTCAACAAAATTTTACTTTATTCCGGCTAAGTACTTCTATCGTTATTGAAACGTAAATATTTCTAGCCTAAAAAAGCTCACATTAAATATTCCAATGTAAAATGTTTAATGTCTCAGGACAGTCTTCCCTTCCTGTAGTTTTTAACTCGTGGATACGCGGTAGCCTAGAAACGAGTTGTTGTGGGCGCTATGGGATATGCAAATTGGCTTGGACTCTTTGTAATTAGTCGTCTTCGAACTCATGATCTATCCTTCTGAAGAAGTCTGAAGTCATGGCGCCATTGTGATTGCATCGATCGTTACTATGGTTATTGTCTTTACTCGGCTGTTTCGACATTTACTAAATTGAAATGGACTTCGAATGTCTCAGATTAGTGCTATGATTAAAGACCAAATTTGAAGGGTCTTCAAATTTTCCATGCGCTAAACATAATAAGGAGCAACGAGAATCACGAGGAGTTTGTGAGTGACAGAGCAAACTGTTGAGATGGAAATTCCCACGGAAACATGTACCTATGACATACAAAAAATGGTAATTTATATAATTACTTCTTTCGTTTCGGGGGTTTTTTTATGGGACGTTTCGGCAGCTACGCCAATTTCAGTCTTTTCGTTAATGTTGTTTCGTTTTGTTTTTCTATGCAAACGTGACTGTTTTGATGGTAAGAATAAAATATGATCGGTTTCTACAAATCGTTGCCGGGCACGTGACCATACTTTGGCCGGTGTTGTTTTGATCACTTGACGATCTTTTTCGCTCAGAACACACGACGACTTCCTATTTAAAGGAATGCTTTTCCAATCAATTCCATCGTACCCGTGTAAAAAAATACAAGCATATGCGTGTAATTTAAAACAAAAGGGAAATTCAAAACTAGGAGAAATTGCGAGTGATCGGCCTCTTCTGCTACACGCGGGTTTTTTTGGTGTAACAAGCGTGCGTTTCTCCTAAGTTACAATCACTTTACGCACGTGGGAATGCTGCAATCACGGTATAAGCAGTACAAGGTAGAATGTTTATTATCAACCTAGAGTGATTATGTACGATATTTTGCTTCATCACTCTTAGCCATTACTACTACTTAGATATTAATTCAGAGAAGGGGGGGGGGGGGTTTAGGGCAGAGGTCCAGCTGCACATACTCAAGTATGCACATACTCAGCAAGTATCCATTACGTACTCAAGTACTATAATTTCTATTCTTGCAATGGTTTTACTTTCTATCTTAACACCTTAGTTTAGTGATAGTGACTTTACAAGTATATATCTCTTTAATACTTTAACCACGAGTTGGCCACGGGCGCCCTTTGATTCTGTTACGCTTTGATAAGTAATCGCACTTGAAACGTCGCTTTGCAGGAAAGATACACTGTTTATCGTATTTTCTCTTTACTCTCGGTGTGGGTAGGTTTACTGGCATACATCACCACAATTTGAAAAAAAGAATCTAACATAGCGCTGTTACCTTGTTTATTTATGATTTTATTAGCTGTTTAGATGATTGCGTTTTGCTCTACCATCTTCTAGCCAGATTTGAGTTCCAGTTTATATAACTTCTCCATCTTATTACATTATTTACATAACAAGCGTGACATATAGAAATTCAAAGTTGAATCAACCTCCGAAATTTCAAGAGATGGGTTTTTTTCCTCTTTGCATGATATCTTGAAAAACCTTCTAGGAATTACTGCATTCAGAAAACTTAAGTGTTCAGATCCATCAATGATTTCTTTTCCGGCGGAAATCAAATAATGTTTACAAAAGTCAATTTGATTGACAAGCTATAGATTGATTTAGCTAATTGATTTGTTGTATAAGCGTCTCACTTACATGCTAACATGGAGATTTGCTGTTTACTTAAATCAATCGCTGGTGGAACTTGTGGGTTTAGTTATCGAGAAGACCGAAGTTGCCTATCTCAAGTCATTCCCTTGCTTAGTTGTAAAAAAGACAAGTCAGTAGCGGAGTTGCAAGTTTTCAGACCCAGAAAATGAAGTTGATCTTATTTTTCCGGCATCTTCGAGACGCTAAAAAAAACGATGAATTAGATCAGATCTCGGTGTTGGGTGGAGTCGTGGTTCTAATAGTAGATGTAGAGTGCTTAAAGAAGTGTTTGGCCAAGGTGAAGGTAGGGTTTTAACTTAAAAGTCGATTCCAAAAGCCATAAGGGAATTGGCAAGTGTGTATCACAGATAGAAGTTAAGACGTCTGGAAAATTCATAAAACCTGGCTCCGGTAAGTAGGCTACTTACCGCCTTGTGCAAAATTACGCGTCCTGTCAGACTTGGGTCTCGATTGGGAATTGGTCAAGAGGCTAGCAAAAATCCAGACAGAGGCGGGGTTTTCTATACTAATGTCTGAACACTTTGTTGACTTCCCGCCGTTTGGCGGGACGCGTAATTATGCACACTGTGGTAAAGGGCCCTTCCGCATTAGCTACTAGACGCTGACAAAACTTGTTTCTCTTCACCAAAAATCACATCAAAATTTTTCCTTGCTAAATTTCAAGTGTGCAGCACGTATCAGCATCTCCCGGGGGACCCCTATACATACCTATACATACATTTAAATTGTCATGACAACAACGTATTTCTGACCACCAATCAGATTATTTGCTTCCCACGCATTGAAAGACGATCTCACTCAACTCGGCAAAAACTCTTCTCATTTCACATTACAAATGAGATTTTCTGTCTCTCTGCTGTGAAAACCACTCCATCGCTTGCTCGTCTAGTTCGGGACACTTGGGAGTGAAACGGCCCATTTTTGCACGTTTTGCAAACATCTTAAGCTTGCCAGAAAGAATAGTCGTCTGGTTTCTTCTCCAGCGTCGCACCATGGACTCGCTAAGTCCATAATCTCGAGTGATTTCCGAGCTGTTTTCTACAGCTTCAGCTTCCGCGCTAACTTTGATCTTGAAAGCCATACTACACAAAGCGGCGTGCTTTTGGCATAATGAGAAAAATAACAGTGACGAAAGAGATACTCGATTGAAACGTTTGTCAGGTTATAGTAACTGAGGGCATTGTTGTGTTTCTTCAGTCGCGTAATAGTATTTAAATCTTCACTGATTCCCTTTTTTTTCTTTTGTATTTATTCTCATTCATTAGGTTTTGTGTTCGGTGAGCCATTTCCCAATTTTTCCGTGAGGTTCGCTCACTCAAATGGCCGGTTACAATGAAGAATTTCGCTCTTTGGACAACACGAGTCTTTTGGAAGGTCTCTAACTTTTAGGGCCTCGGCTTATAGGTGAAGAAATACGGTAAGAGGGCGGGGATGCGCGCCGGGAATTTCGAAAACGACGCCTATAAAATTATTAAAGCTACCTGAGTCTTATCCGTATGGGAGTAGTAACAATTTATGTCTACCCTTAAAATGTACCAATTCAAACACAAAAACTTAAAAAATCCTTAAAATAAAAACTCTTTTATCGACGTACCCTAGAGCCGGAAGTCAGATCATAAAATGGTCCTGTTAATGCTTATTTCAGTTAATTTTTCGAATGAAAAACACACTAAAAGGTATCAGCTAGGTCTCTGGAAGTTCACTTAAGTTTGAGAGACCATGAAAGTTACCAGATCGCTGATTTTGACCCCTTAAAGGTACGACAAGCATCTTTACCCATTTCCGATCGCCTCCCCCTTCCCCTCCCCCGTCAGCACCTAAAAACAAAAAATGTGATTTGTCAATGTTACTTCGTAAAATTTACGCGAACTGATTCATTAATTATAAAAACTTTTAGGCACTGATCTGTCAGATTTTTATGCTTGACAAAATCTGTCCTGCTTCGAGGGAGGACGGCTATAATTTTAAAGTTTTGTTCGTCTTGACATTATTTAGTAGGGATTAAAATAACTGTACGTTTGTATTTGTTAAACAGACTATTTAAGTGCATCCAGAACTCGAGCCAAAGATCTTGCGATATCTGCTGTTCAAGCTATTCTTTCTTTTCAAAGAGGCATCAAAATTATTTTATGTCAAAGCTGCAGGTGTCCGACATGGTAGGACTGAAAATGGCACCTCGCTTTGATAGAAATCCTTTTGTTGTTGCTTTTTACTCCCTGAAATTATTACTTGAAATTTGCTCGGTAATTAATGTAAAAAAAAATGTGAGTAATACCAGGAGCCCATCATTCGGAGCCTCCATACGAATTGTACCCTTGGGTCAACCCTGACCCGTATGTTTTTATTTTTAGAACTAAGATATGTGGGGGGAGTTCTTTAATTTCCCGCGAAAACACGCTGACGTTGGCATAACACCTTAAAAAATGGCGGGAGGTTGCCTGATAGATATCAGAACTTTCGTCGGATAAACTTTCCGCTCATTTCGCCGTTATTGAGATCCTTTCGTGCGGCCTGCATGTGACGTAAACAATAGACGACCACAGCTCTCTTATGATTGGCTATCATGGAATCACCCGCGAAAAACCTCGTGGGAGGTGCATCTAAAAATAAAAAGATACGCGACAAGGTTGACTCAGAGGGTGAGAAATGACAAATATTTATCTCCTTTTCTGTACCTTTCTATGCTTCCCCCCCTCTTAAAGAGGATTCAAACAGATATGAGTGTCGTACCGCGTTCACATTATACAGGTACAAAAGGTCGTCCAGAATGAGTGTTTCGTTCTGCAATGAAAATTCCCATAAACTAATTCAGAAATGACTCGTTTCGTATAAATTCGGTGGCGGCAAGTAAGCAGACCGTGTATATTTTATAGTCGCTAGCAAGTAAATTTTGCCGGACTTTGAGTTCGTCTCAGGATAGAAATATATAAATACACAAGGAAATTTTTTTACTTTGTAACCGTCCTTTTGTCTTTTAAAAGCTAGAAATTCAGTAGACTCTGTCATATCGGTCATCGTTAAAACTGTCTTCTTTTATGCTACTTTTCGACACAGGAAAAGTATTTCGGCCAAAAATATTCACCAAAAAATAAATGTTCCTTTGCCAGCTTCAATAACGACAGGGGATTAAGTTTAGATGATAAAACAACGGATTATGTTGACATAATTACCGGAGGTCAAGTATATTCGTTATAGGAGGTCACACAACTTGGGTAATATTCACGGTTAAAATTTGCATATTTGAGTGGTCGAACGAAAATAATTAATTCTCGAAAACTAAAATATATTTTCACAAAAAAACTACACTAAAATTATTAGGACATATTGGGCTACAAAACATGAATGTAGGAGTGAAAACGAATTTTGGGTGACTTGCCAAAATATTACAGATTTGTTCGATGGATGCTGACATCCTCTCTTAAATTAAACATTTTACGCGACAAAAATTGCAATAATTATTGCGACATATACATTCAAACGGAGCGCGCCTAACGAAGAATATTTTGCTATCTAAGGACAGTATTCCCTCTTCCTGTAGTTCTTCTGTTACTGTTTGACAGGTAATGGAACCTGCGGGAAAGATTTCTTTAATCTTCTCCTTACAGGTGGTGTTTAGGTGTAATGAAAACAAAAGCAGAAAAATTTTCATCAACGTTAAAACGACAGGCTTTTAACTTCTCTTATTTCCCTACTTTAAAGGCAATAATTGCAAATGAAATGTAAAATGTTCAAATGTAAGCTGAACTCAGCAAAATTGTAAAAGATTATATTCACATTAACGATGGAACACAACCAAAGAATTGTTGCTATTTATCTACATATATTTCTGTTTGTTAACGGATTTTTAGTTTTTGCTGTTAAAACACGAAAGCGGTTCTTAAGCTAGAGATTGGTGTTTTAAGATATTGAATTACAGTCACCATTTGAGCAGCATATTTATTTCAATTTGCAGTTAGGTGGAAGAAATACTTAGAAAAACAAATTTTAGAAGCAATGAAATGCTCGAATGTCAGCTTTAAAACTCTTTATGGAGACCAATCTACATTAACAACTCAGAGAATGAAACCAAATTATCTTTATGAAAAAATAAGTCATGTGCTGTTGTTTCATCTGTTAAAAAGGTGTTGTAAATAACGTTAATTTAAGATGTGGACTTTTCCTCATAACCTTAGGCAATAAACAGGAAGTTGTCAGTAATTCTGAGAGAAAGACTCCCCCATTCATTTTAAGAAGCAGGAGACCAGTGCAGGATAAATATCGGAAAAGAACACGGCAGGTTCATATTTTTATTGCATGCTTATACATCACTTGCTTTCACGGCTCAAACTTACAAAAATAGATTGCTTTCTGACGTGAAGTTTTGAAAGACAGGTTTCCAAATGTTTCAAATAAAATGTTGAGGAAGCGTTTTCCTGGCGAGAGAGCAGAATGAAACATTATGATCAACGTTTAAGTAATAGTTTCTGGTGTCCAACTTTTAAACATCTGTTATTTCCTTAACTTGTAGAAAAAAAATGTAATATGAAATGTTTAAATGTATTCTAAGCTCCGCGGAATTCTCACTGAAGATGGACGACAGCCCAAAAATTGTTCCTATTTACCTATATAATGGTCTTCATGTATTTATTTTTATTACCGTATTTGTGGTTAATTGCTGTCAAAGCATGGAAAAGAAAGAAGGTGGTTCTTAATTTGGAGATTCGTGTCTTAAGATATCGAATAACAGTAAAATTAAGCAAACAAGTTAATTCAATTTGGTTGCTTAGTATAATCAATGAGATAAACTGATTTTCATTTTATCAACTTGGAGAAGGAACCAGAGCATTCCTATCTGTGTTCTTACTTATACGTGTACTATCATAACTTCCCCCGTACTTATGCCTATACAACTAAGAAGTTTTGATGTTCTTATCCAACTTTACTCAACAAAAAAAATTATGTAATGTGATATATTTTCTGTTTGTCTACGCAACAACGTCAAAAGCAGCGCAATTAGCTTAAACAACGCTTGTCTACTTAAACTTGTTCGAAATACATCTTTTCAGCCATGTTTTAAACACCAGCTTGTCGATACTCAAGACCTAATTCATATCTGATAACCAAAGAGAGCGCATAGCAAAAGAAAGAAGCAGTTCTTCTGGGGAGAAGACATTTATTACTGGTAAGCCTGTTTTTTTTAGTAGTTCGTCGGTAAAACCTTTTGGCTTTAACGAAATGTAAATTCATGTTATTTAAAGCAGCAGATTCAAGTGTTTGTCAAATTCTACTCACACTCCATTTAATTTATCTTATTTATAAAAGGTTAAGCTCTAGGAAATTGTTTTTTTGGCATTGACGGGAGTAATCTAGAATTAGGATTATATATGTATATTGTTACGCTTACGTCGACAAGCGTGCTCTTGATAATTCCCTGGATTTAGAGGACGATAACTCTTTTGGTTTTTATGTTAGTTTTTGTTTCCTTCTTTAAGTACCTTTCATGGACGGTTAGTTTCGTCTAGAGGGACCTTACCTTGTGAGTACCTTTGATCGTAGAATTGATTTTATACTTTTAGCGAGTGGCTGGATGCGTCACCTGTCTCTCAAGGCGGCAAACCTCAACCTCAACCGAGCTAACCCCCCTTTAAATACCCCCTTTTAAATAGAAACTAAAATAATTCACCTTCTGTGTTTTGGTTCTCAGACCACGCAAATGTCGTAATTTCATGTTGTTCTTTTTCAAAGGGTAAGAAATAAACAACGCAGGAGCTGGGGTATTGTTCTGTGAAGTAGATCTTTTATTTGGGCAGGTCAACGTTGCGATCTCCCGAAGGTCTTTTATTAGTCTCAACTTGGAAAAGGATTGTTTTATATGGCTTTAAGCAACTGTTGGCGCCCGCTGGATTTTTCGCAAACAATAAATAATCTTTGAAAAGTCTCAGCGACTTAGAAAAATTTTCCATCCGTCCAATCTACTAGTACTCTTATCGCCATTAGGTGTCGTCGAGCCAATGAGTGGAGAAAGATGGCCCTTACTCTGCTAGTGCTGATCGTTGTACGTCCAACATTCTTAGATGCAAGTTCTCAACATAGCAGCGAAAAAGGAGAGGTGTCGATCTTGGGTATGATGCTGCAAGGACACATCTTCAAGAATATCACAAAAGCGGCTTTTCGGTGATGTGTGTTTACGGGAATGTTTACCAAGACATCAGATGCCAGAGTTTTAACTACGTCTTTACCCAAGACATTTGCGAATTGAGCAACCGTACTAAGGAAGCCAGACCAGAAGATTTTGTACCAAACTTTGAACGATATTATTTCAGAAAAGACATGAAGAGAGGTGAGACCTTAATGTTAAGTTAGAAAAAAGAAAATAAAGAATTAAGAATGTATTATGGAATGATAAGTGATATATGTAAACAAGAAACAATCCGTTGTTTTTCAGTGCCTCTCGGGTCCCGTTCCAGAACTTCCGGCTGAAACGTGTAAAGAGATTAAAACAAGTGAAGGAGGGCAAGCGGTCAGTGCGAGATACTGGATTTACTCCATCATACCTGAAAAAGATTGTATTCGCTTACTGCGACATGAAAACAGAAGGTACCTTAATTCATCATGAAAATCGATGTTTAAGTTTTTTGCCTTCATCCTCTCAGAGAAAACTCCACATTAAATAACGTAGAAAATCATTACTGGCCCTAAGATCATTTCAGTTTGGAATGTAAAATGCGATTGAGTTATAAATATTTACACAAACAATTGCCTGTTGTGCAGCATTTGCATTGTTTGTCATCAATACTTCTGCCGTATCGTTGCCAAGGCCTTTGTACACTGAC